>NC_068392.1:17060208-17100208 GCF_023724105.1 Carassius gibelio
CATAGATGAATCCAGTCAAACCCCATACATGCAGCCCAGTGGGGAGGGGTTCTGCGATCAGCTTCCCTTGAGGAATAGTAAGCATCTCAACACACAAGTTCAAAGTCCGAGGTTGCACTTTCTAGAGCCTTGGATAATCACTCAGGTTTGCTCAGTGGTGGGGGTGAAGCTGACACGCTTTGACCCTCACGCGGGCCACCAATTTGGCATTCGCTTTGAGTGCTTTTCTCTTTTTGGCTGGAAGCTGCCATTGAAAAAAACAGACTTGGGAGTGTTCCAGTCATCTGAAGAGCTTAGAGAAGCTTACCTGATTTCTTTTTCTCCTGTGCGTGAGCTAACGAGCAGAGTGCATGCGACTCTGAGGTGAAATAGAGGACCATCCTGCACTTGGGGAGGAAAAATAACTGCATTAAATTGAAAACATTTTTTTCCTTTTTTATTTATTGGTACAGAAAATGCCACAAGTTGGATTCAAGCCCATGTAACCCACATAAGCACCACAGCTAAATATATGTCGGTGCATGTACTGTATGTCACCACATGTGTCAAAACACTGTTTGTGCTAACCAATAGTCCACTCTGACATCTAGCAAGTCACTGGTATTCGAACACAGAAATAGATTGGAAATAGTTGCAAGTTGAATTCAAACCATTGTGGTCCACATGAGGCTCAGTGTCTCAAAGTAAGCACACTAACTGCTGGGTCACCACTCTTAACATTTAGAAAACATTTTAGCCGTTTATCCTTGTAGACTTTTTTCACATGCTTATTATTTTTTCAAGAATTTAACTGGAGACACATGAATAGGAATAGTTGCAAGCCAAATTTAAACCGGTGAAGCCTGCATGAGCAACACAGCTCAATGTATAAAAATATGTGTTTTAGCTCTTTGGCGACTCTGACATATAGTAAATTGTCAGTGTTCCCAGGTACCTTAGAGAAGAGACAAGAAATTATATGGGGAATTGGATTAGAAATTGTTGCAAGCCAAATTCAAACCATTGTAGTCCATCTGAGGTCAAAGTGTGCACTAATGTCTAGGCCACTGCTCATTTTTTAAAAACACTTTTCCATATATACATTTACATTAAACTTGCTGGAGAACATGATTAGGATTAGTTGCAATCTGCATTCAATCCAGTGTAGCCCATAAAAGGCTTAATGTGTTGAAGTGTGTTAACCACTAGGCCATGGCTCTGACATCTAGAAAAAAAAAAAAAAAATCAGCCATTAAGCCCTTTTCCCTATCCTCATAAGATTTCCAAAAAATGGGCTGGAGAGCACGATTAGGAATAGTTTTGAGCAAAATTCAAACCAGCAAATCCTGCATGAGCATCATAGCTCAGTGCTCCGTTGTTGCTACTTTATACGTAACAAGCTGACAAAGTTCCAAACCTTATCAGACTCAAATTAGGACATCTGGAATAAAGAATAGGCTTAAGACGAACCTATACTTCATTATCCATATTATCTCTGGCTTGTAGACACTTCATGTGACAATTTTCATCATCAACACATCCTGCTAATGTCTGTGCACAGCATCTATTGGCACTAGTGCACATGTGAGTGCACTTAAACACAAAAGGTCCACTAGGTAGCACGTACACATACATGCTCACGGTCAATGGAGTGTACTTTGAATGGCTTGCATCTTCAACTATGTGCTAGATGGAGCAGAACAAGGAAAATTAAGGGTACCTTAGCCTTTCGTGAATGCTTAATGCTAGGCCTCAGCTGTGCCATTCAGTAATCTGTATTTGTTTAACAGACATGACCTAATTACCTACTGCAAAATATAAAGTTCTTACTTTGAAAACCTAATGAGTGTGGCTGCTACCATGTTTGCTGATTAGACTGCAAGATTGGACGTATCTGTTCCTGCCCTCTATCAGTCGAAAATGCATTAACCAAGTCTGCAAGTATGCAGTTTCAGCAGAACAACAACTATAAAAACACACTCCCTCTTGCCCCATCCGGACCTTCCTAGAACATTCCTATGCTGTTCCTGCTCTGGGTCACTGAATGGCCAGTTCATCCAGCCAGGGGGGAATATAATCCTCCACAATTGAGGCATTTTCTGAACTCGCCTGTCTGTGAAAAGTTGTGCGATTACTGGAACTATTAAAAGAGTTTCAAAGCTCATTAACTTTGTGGTCCCATTTCCGTTTTAGTGCGCTTCAAAACATCAACTGCAACATGATAGATGCTATGCTGCTTTATCTCTCAGGCCCACATAGATGAGGTGAAGCGGATGCCACGTGATACATGACATTATTAAACTAACTCAGAGCTGGTACCCCAACACCACACTCTCGGCGTAAAAGGGACAGCAGCTGTCTATTCAGGAGGCGATGCAGAGTTGTTTATATGCAGGACCTGGACAAGTAAGGTAAGGTGTAATGTGAGCGTGGGCACATAAGAAAATGTATTGTTCAGGCATCAAAAAATATTTGACAGGTGCCTCAGAATTGAGTGGAATCTTTTTTTCTGAAAGCTTGAACAGAAACAAAGAACTGATTTGGATAGCATGGCTAAGATCGATTGGTTACTTGACAAATTTGAACACAGTTTGAGTCCTTTGGATCTTGTTTGGAAACTCTAAGAAACACGAGATGTGAGATTGGGGTCTTTTGGTCAGGAAACAAACCTTAGGTGCTGGAGAAGGCCAAAAACAGATTGTCCGCAAGTATGCTTATGGTCATGTTTTATAGTTATGTTCTTGCGTTACTGTGGTAGTAAGAAGTCTCATGGAAGGTAGCTTTAGATTTTACCAGACTTGGCCATTAAACCAGATGTATTATTAGTCAGATAGCTAGCTATAAATTCAACAGGTTAGCAAACTAGCTAAGTTTTTTCGTTTTGTTTAGTTTTTCTTCAAATTTCTGCACTTCCATGACAATGGTAGACCTGAAAGTTCGTAATGCTTCTCATAGCTTAACTTGAGAAAGTGACAACACACAAAAAGAATTAGAGCGCTTGTATAGCTAGCAAGCAGTCATGTTTGCATAGTTTTTCGGGCCTTGAATTGAGAGTTTACCCTAAAAAGAAAAGTCTGGCATTAATTATTTAATCTCATGTCATTCCAAAATTGAGAACTTTTGCAAAACACAAAGTTATATTTCATCAAATGTTGTCATAAAAGTCAGGGGTGTCCAGTCCTGTTCCACCTTCCTTCCTCCACAACCCCAAATAAACACACCTGAACCTGCTTATCAAGTTCATTAGGACCACCAGGCAAGTGTATTTGAGCAGGAAAGTGGTCCTCCGTGAGCAGGCTTAGACACCCCACAGGGTTCTGTGTTTGGACCCCTTTGAATTTCATTTTCTGAGCAAAAACAGTTGAAACATTCTTTAAAATATCTTCTTTTGATTTAATTTGCGGAACCGATTTCAAATACCAAAGAGATTTTTGTGTGATCTTAGAATTTTGGGGAGCTCACATTGTTTTTAAAACAACATGACAAATGTGCATGAACGATTAAAAAGAAATATATGGGTTATATAATAACCGAGGATGTGCATTGTAACAACCGAGGCTTCCATAAAAATGTTGGGCTTGTTGCTTCTGACACTTGTGTCTATAGCTGGCTTTTGTTCTGCTAAATTGAAAATGAAATTTTCAAATTTCTTCCAGAAACTCATTACTGGCAAGCAAACCTTGTCAAATTGTCCAATAATCCACAGGGCGCCGTGCTGTAAGATTAAGTAGAATTATGAAGGTAGGTGCTCTGCGGAGATGATTGCGTTACTTCAAGACATGCCTGGAGGCCAGCGTCAGTCTTTCATAGGCTTGCATTGCAGTTGTGGCATCAATCTGTGGTGCACCGACAGGAGGTCAAGCTTGGTTTAAAAGTGAAAGAATAAATAACACCGGACCACCACAACTCCATAATGTTATCAAGTCGTCCCCCTGTGGTGTGCATGTCAGACTGTGGAAAATTACACCAGGTGCCTTTCACCCATAACACCCTCTTCTCTCTGTGTGGTCTCTGGGTCATAGATGTCTCAGGACAGGCCTCAAATCAGTCACTTTAAACTCTCGCCAAATCTTCACCACCACACTGTGACGTCAAATCTGACCTAGGATTAGTTTTTGGGATTCGGTTGCCCACAAGGACCAATACATGAATCCCTGGCGTCTCTTCGGCAAGCAGGCACTGGCTAATTTTACTCGGCCCTACGTATTTGGACAAGGCGGCCGGCACTTGCAGCTGTCTCCAGGTTCGAATTACAGGTGCTTAAACTGTAGCATAAAAATAAATGGAGGTGAGAATATTGCAAGGGAGATGGAGAGGGGTTGTCTGGCAGAAGAAAAAAAAAGATGGTAGGAGGGAGAACAAGCATAGAGACAACTACAAAGAGACTGACTATACCCACCACAGTGATTTGGATCAACATTAGACGGTGCATAATAGCCAACAGTTCTCGGATCACCTGGCTGGCGGTGGTACAGATATCAAAATCACGATTTGTTATCAATAACAGTTCCAGTGGTATTCCCAACACTGTGAAACGGATATCTGAAGCTTTTTAAATGCTACAAATGAACAAATATTCAAATTGTCTGCAGTCTTTTTGTAAGTTACGCAGCTTCACTCTGTTTCTGGGTTTAGGATTAAGGGAATAGTACACTCAACGCTGGAAACTGCCTATTATTTACTCACCCTCAAGCTGAACCAAACCTGTGTGGTGTTATTTTTGGGAACTGGACATTTTGAAGAATTCTCAAGTAGGTCTTTTCCATACATGCATAACCACTATAAATGTCACACACTAAAACCATCACTCTGAAAACCATGAAGTTCACACGCTATACATATCTTCTGACAATTTTTTTTTTTTTTTTTTTTTTTTTTTTTATGAAATTTAATTCATTCATCACTGAAAATCTTTCCCTTTACTGCAGCTATGACATCACATTCAGACTTGCACATGTTTAAATTAGCATACCCCTTGTGATGTGAAATCCAACAATGTTTTGCATCAGTGACTTTTTGATCAGGGTGCATTTACACGTCAACAATGTACTAAAAATGGGAAAGTACTTTATTAATGTAACTGATTACTTTTGTTTACTTTTGGATTACTTTTCTAAATTTCTAATGAATATCATTCATTAACATCAATTAATTAACTCATTCATGAACTGTTAATCATTTTCAACCATTTACACCATGCAGGGTTAACCTTACAGTAGAGCTCAACACTATCAGACTTTCACAATCCTTCATCACTTGAATTAAAATGAGCACATTTGAACACATCCACCACAAAACCAGACTTTAGATCTGCCTTTTATTTTGAAATTGATCTGAAGTTCTGAATGCAGATTTAAAATCATTAGAAATTGTTTACTGATACTGTTATGCAGGAAAGACTGCATCTAACAATGGTTTGGAAAAAAAAAAAAAATAAAAATAAAAGCATATACGTCAACTCAGATATGGTTACCTAATAAGCACGTGTCCTATTCAGTGTCCTAAACTCCTGAAACATTGGTATCTTTTTGAAACATTGCTGTCTCTTTGTATATGATGATAGTTTTCTCAAAATAAGTCAAATGCTCATGAAGTGATTCGGAGCAGATCTAGAGATTATGTTTACGTGTTCATGTACATTTAAACAGTGCTATATTCAGCAGGCTTATGTGTAGTAATCAAACCACATGTCTGTGCCAATAATTTCCACTATATATATATATATATATATATATATATATATATATATATATATATATATATATATATATATATAGGCAAATGGATTACAATTTGTATTTATTTTTAAGTAAATTAATTTGTAAATTAATTTTGAATTTGTGGTTACTATGGTTTAACAATAGTTGCCATTGTCTTTGGATTTATATTAAAATCATGTTCATTTTTGTAAGGGTTGTATTGTTGTCTGCCCTAGCTCCCTTTAAACCTATTATAAAATATGATTATTTTTCTGCTAAATTACTATTGTAACATTGAAATAGATAATAATGATTTATTTTACACAGTATTTTTGAGTGATGACTGATAAGAAATGTGCTGCTGCTGCCTAACTAGTAAACAAAGACAAAACTACAATAGCATATTTACGGATGAAACTGACCTGCACTTGAAACCCTGAACAGTAGTTCTGCTTCTCTGCTCCACCTGTTAGCTTCCACAGTCCACTCCATTATCTCTCTCGCATTGATTACTGATCCAAAACGTTCGGCGGAGGCACGGGGAGCGCGCGAGTCACGACTAACCAACTCCCGGTTCTCCCCGATGTCCAGTCCGCGCCTCATTTCCACAGGTTAAAAAAAAAAAAACTGATTGCTCCTCACAATTAGCACATCACCACAATTTGTCTGATTTCAGAAAAATTTGTAATAAGTCGTATTAACTACTTTTTAAGCATTTTCTGGAACTTCAAGGTTGTAATCACTATGGATTGTAACTGTACGAGCTGGAAGAGTGAGTGACAACCTTAATGACAGAATTCTTGATATTGGTGCACTACCCCTTTAAGATGATTGAACTTTTAAAACATTGAGGTTGACAATTTTCCTCAGCCTTGTTGAGTATGCTAGGTTTAATTACAGGCTCATTAGGTGGCTTATTATCCTGATCTGAATTTACTGAGTCAGTCCAGTTAATGTCAGGATAAAAATTAGTCTTGTGTGCTGAGTCTTAGCCTAACGAAATTAAAACAGACACACACGTACACACATAAACATCAGTGACATTCATATACCTAAAAAGGTGTGCCTCTTTTTCCTATAATGTCATTCACAAAAACTACCATGGTATTACCATGTTTTTAAAGATAAACCATGATCATTTTCAATGCTAGGTTTATAGATTACACACTTTTTGAAAAGTAATGTTCATTCTTGCACTAGTGTAGCGCAAATATTATGATTTAGGTAGCTAGCTAGTAGAGCACTGACTAGCATACTTTGCTAAGCAGGATTTTCTTCAAAACGTTGACAGTAGTTGACCTGAAAATGGAAAATTGATGGATGACAACAGAAGAAAGTTTATGCTAAATTTTTTTTGTCAGTGTTGGGAATCTAAAATACTCGCTTTGCTTTCTGTCTTGCAATCAAGCTTGCTAGTAGTGTCTGCGTTCACATACCTGGATAGAGTATGTTCCAGGCTTATGCCTGCAGAGTTTTCTTTGGAACAGAACAAGGGCATTTGAAAGTTATTTTCATCTTTTGTGTCATGACAAAAGGCATTACGGTGTCAGCACATTGTCATAAAAATGTGCTCCGAACATATAAAGTCTGATGTGCTATGATAGACACGTTTAACCTTCCCCGCTGTCTTATTTTAAACATCAGAGTGAAGATCTGTCAGCAACAGTCCTGTTTTATATCTGACCTTGTGAAGTAAAAACACCAGCGCACAGAATAAAAAACACAAATTTAACAATTTAGAAGGAACTTCAACTATGAGACTTGTTTTTTTCAAGTCACTTTTTGAATAAGACTAAGTTTACTTATGTACATGAATCATAGATTTTTTTTTCTCTCCCTAAAAAAACAAAACACTTAAACCAAAAATCAATTTAACGGTGGAACTTATATTTCAATTATTAAATTATTTGCAATTATCCTGATGAATGTATGACCTTGAGTGGCAGTCAATTTCTTTAAGGGGCATTTAGTTTCATTGTAATTTCACCAGTACCAGGCAGCTACTGGACCTGTACAGCACCTCTACTATTACCTTATCCTGACAGCTTTTTGTAGAAGCATAACTGAGAGCTTGTATTGCCTGAGAGTGATTGTCAATAATAGACAATCAGCAGTTTCAGTGAAATATCTGAAATTTAGTGCCTTAAAGAAGAAATGCCATCTTAATGTAAAATTATGCTTAAACCACAAACCCTTTGAGAGGTTATTAAGAACTTATGTTTCATGACAGGCTACAAGGAATTTACAGATTTATGAAAGAGAATAGTTATTATTTTACAAGTTTATAAGACTGGAATCCAGACTGACATGAAATGTTATGTTTAACCAACGCTATCTCACGACCAATTCGTACGTATTTTACGAGATGGCTTAATTTGTACAAATTTATACGACCCCAGTGACGGTTAGGTTTACGGGGCAGGGTTAGGTGTAGGTCATTCGTACAAATTCATACGAAGTGTGAAAATCGTAAAATACGTACAATTGGGCAACAGTTGTATGAATTTGTACGAGTGTGGTCGTACGAATTCATACGAATAAACCACCTTGTGAAAAATGTGCAAATTGCTGTGAGATCGGGTTGGTTTAACTTAAGAGGCCGTTTGAATGCTGTGAGGAAAGACGGTGTTATTTTCTGGTAAATGTTTGCTGAATGGTACTTTTAACACACTCTATGACATTTTAGCCTGGAATATTTGATTCTGATTGGCTAATTCAACCTGAGCTTCTGAAAAGTATTTTATGAACTGCCAATTATGTATTAATTTATTTGATTCATGAGGAGGCCATACAACAACATACAAAATAAATTGTATGAATTCATACAAAATTCAACAAAATCCAAAAAACTAAACTGTGTAACTTACTGTTGTCCCAGGCTCCGCTTTGCATCAAGTTGTGGTCTACTTTCCAATAATGACCAGTAGACTGTAATTATAACTTACTTGACTAATGAACATCGTTTTAGCTTTAAAAGAGAAACTAAACCAAACTTAAAACCATTAAGTGGACTAGAAACAGTGCCAGTTATACACTTCTGGTGGCCCTAACAAAACTTTGTTCTAAAATGACCATCAAACATATTCTGCACTGTAAAAAAAAATTAAAAACCTAAAAAAAATAAAAGTCACAATGTATTTAATAATATGAGACATTTGTTTCGGTTTCAGATTTTTTACCTGTATTTAGAATTTTCTTAATTTCATTGTGTTCTGTGTTTTAAGGTTAACTGAAATGTCTGTAAAATTTATGAATAATGTCTTGGCAGAAAAAAAAAAAAAAAAAAAAAAAAAGTCCTTTAAGAGCACTGTATACAATAAAAAAGTAAAGAAAAAAAAAATTCAAACATAATGGCAAATACAATAGAAAAAATATAAATGAAATAAACAGTTTTGTCACAGTTTGGTAAGGGAGGAACTCAAGTGCAGACAGGATTCTCAACATGAAGGGTTTATTAACAAAAAGGGGAAAACAAAACCCACGAGGGGGAAAACAACAGCTAGGGCGGAAACTAAACAACTTAACAGGACAGGATTGACATGATAAACTCTTAAACCCTAACTACAAACAAACACTCACAGTTACACAAAGACTTCTCAAAGGGGGTTACAAGGATAAACTTCTCTCACAAGCTGACCAGTAGGAACACATATGAGGTACAATGAACCGACAAAAGACAGAGCACACTAGGAGATCTAAATAGGGGAACTAATTAAGACACGACAGGTGGCACAGATAGGACAATCACGACAAGACTAGGATAACAAAGGGGGTGGGGCAAGGGAATGAGACAACACAAGCACATGGCCCAAAGACAAGGCCATGTGCTTGTACACAAAACACGGGTCTGTCATGATCCTGCCTCTAGACTAGAGAAAAGTCAGGACATGATGGCAGAACCATGACAGAACCCCTCCCTTAAGGAGCGGCTTCCAGACGCTCCCTAAGGGAACATCAAACGCGGGACATGACTGACTGGGACAGAGACAAAAACCAACACGACATGACAAATAGTAATAACGGCAAACATGAAAACACAACTATAGGGTTAGGGTGGCATATCAAAAAAAACAAACAGGGAAGGGGAGGAGGCGGGACCACAAAGTTCATGGGGGACAGACCAGGGTGGGTGGGTGGGGCAGGAATCTTAGGAGGACAGGACGAAGGCTGACGACGGGGGTTCGGGCCGGTCTGGGTGGTCTAGGGTGGGGAGTGGTCTCAGGACAACTGACAGAGGATTTGGCAGGAGAGGTCATAGGACACGGGGCGACAACAGCTGAACACGGGGAGACAGCTGGACACTCGACAACATCAACGGGACACGGGGGGGACTATATCAACGGGACACGGGGGGAACATCTACGGGACACGGGGGGGGGGGACATCTACGGGACACGGGGGGGGGGGGGCATCTACGGGACACATGACAACATCAGCTGGACACGGGGCAACGCTAACGGGACACGGGCAACACTTACGGGGCACGGGGCAACAACAGGGGAGACTGAAACTGGGTCAGGAACTGCGCCAACTACGGCGGGCTCAGGATTTCTGGGGACAGGACAGGACTGGTAGGGACTTGCAGGATCTGGACAAGACGAGACAAATAATCAGACAAGGCTTTAGCGGCAATAATAACCGGCATCTCCTTACGATATGAGACAGACTGTATTAGAGTTTCTGCTGCAGAGTCGGCCGCGGCTCTCTCCTCCGCCCTCACGACTGCAGACTTGAAAACAGTTCTCTTATTCGCCGGTTCGGGTTCAAGGGTCACCGCTGCTGGCTCGGGCACGCCAGCGCTCACCGCTGCTGGCTCGGGCACGCCAGCGCTCACCGCTGCAGGAGGAGTCGCAGGACCGGAAGACCCCTTCTTCTTCCTCTTCCTCCTTGGCCGTGGTGCAGAGGTCACAGCTGGAACCGAGACGGGTTGGGGGAGTTTGGCCTCAGGTAGGGCAGACTCTGACGCCGACGACTCTGAAGCTGACTCCCACGACAATCGTCTCCCTCGCTTCCTGGGGAGACTGCTGGCTGTGGAAGGCGACCTCAGGACTCTGGGGGGGGATCTGCCTGTTGTGACGGCCAGGAGACGACCCTCTGGGATCATTGGCAGCTGGGTAGGTGGGGGGGACCTCTGCGGCTCCTCCTGGGAGAGACTCTCCCACAGCCGGGCATAGTTGCGGAGGATCCACTCCCCCTCGGGCGAGTATGGGAGGGTGACCCCCTTCCTGTCGGTGGGGGATGACGTCCAGCATTGCCTCCGGAACTCCGCCTGTCGCTGAAGCTTGGAGGCCCTCCTGCCTGCTGAGTTCCTTGGTGGTCGGTTCATTCTGTCACAGTTTGGTAAGGGAGGAACTCAAGTGCAGACAGGATTCTCAACACGAAGGGTTTATTAACACAAAAAGGGGAAAACAAAACCCACGAGGGGGAAAACAACAGCTAGGGCGGAAACTAAACAACTTAACAGGACAGGATTGACATGATAACAAACTCTTAAACACTAACTACAAACAAACACTCACGGTTACACAAAGACTTCTCAAAGGGGGTTACAAGGATAAACTTCTCTCACAAGCTGACCAGTAGGAACACATATGAGGTACAATGAACCGACAAAAGACAGAGCACACTAGGAGATCTAAATAGGGGAACTAATTAAGACACGACAGGTGGCACAGATAGGACAATCACGACAAGACTAGGATAACAAGGGGGCGGGGCAAGGGAACGAGACAACACAAGCACATGGCCCAAAGACAAGGCCATGTGCTTGTACACAAAACACGGGTCTGTCATGATCCTGCCTCTAGACTAGAGAAAAGTCAGGACATGATGGCAGAACCATGACAAGTTTAGCCTACTAAATATAATACCTTACTATATAGAAAAAAATAATTTAAATTGTAAACACAAAACTATGCATACTCTTACATTTTTAAATATCCATTGATTAAAGTCAATAAAATAAGCAGTGAAAGATTCTGTAATTTTCTTGTGTTGTTTGATTACCATTAAATGTAACATCACTGCTCTCATGTTTATTGGCTGCTGTCAATTTAAGACTAACAAATCTAATACACAGACAAGCATTCAATTACTTTCCTAACTGTTTGTTCACTTAAGACAGAACTGACTGTGTTTAAGAGAATATTGGTAAGATATATTTTTGTGTGTATTTGTCTGTTTATGTACATGTCGGAAGCACAAAGTAGTCTATACTTGTCTGCGTTTCTCTTTCACAGCTAAATATGCTTTTAACTCTTTTTTTTTTTTAAGGGAAAGGAGCAGAATACTGCAAAATCAAAAATGAAATCAAGATATTATTGATCATACAGCACCCTACGTAACTTGCATACTTCGCATATGGGTAGGGATGGCATTGACATGAAAGTGAAATTTCAGTATGCTATAGTTTCCAAGCTTTCGTTTACATTTTTAAAACACTCTCATAACCCTGAAAATGTGATTAAAACTAAACCCAATTTGTCTATTTTTTTTTTTTTAAACTGCATTTATTAGGCATTGAGTTTCAACCTTGTGAAACACAGACACAAATGCAACGTATATCCACCTCATATAATTCATATTTTCCTGACTATAAGGTCATGTTTTGACGAGCAGACTTTGCACATAAAGTAATCATAAGGGAAGTGCTGTTACGTGTCTGATAAGGTTAGTTTTTTTCAAATCAGAAGCAGTTGGCTGCAAACATGGCTTGTTTATGGATTACCCACAAACCCATGGGGCAGGCATGTAATGCATGTAGCACTGCCTTAAAAGGTTAAATTAAACGTTTAGAGAAGCATGACAGATTTGTGTTGCCTTTTAAAAAGTGTTTTTGGGCAAGAGAATTGAGTTATTCTATCACTGCTGTTCTAGATGATGGCATTTGTGCAGTCTGTGACATGCAGATGTGTCTTGAGGCCGTCATACGGTTGTAAAATACTGTCTGCTGAGTAGTTTGCTGAATATCTGTCAGAATAAGGAGTTAAGGTGTGTAAGGTGTGATAAGGTATATAAAAATAACAAAAAACAAAATAGGCTTTCATGAGATTAAGATTGGTAGGAGTTGCTCGTATTTTGAAGCCAAGGAGGTGTTGTACGAAAATTTCGCCGACCTCATTGAAGACTCCCTAGAAATGAAAGCTCTGTGTTAATAACGATGATTATTTTGCTCTCTCGCTATTCAGGCTTTTGATGAGAAGCGCCGGCCTTCCATTGTTCTCCAGTGGCTTTTTAAAGCATCCAAACCTGCTTCTACCTCCAAGAGGCAGCTTAATGATTGGCCACAACATTATGCAAGTCAAACAGGCTATTTTTGGCCAGTCGTGGGCTGTGTATGCAAATTTGCATGCCATATTTCATGTGGTGGATAACAATATACATAGAGATGACAGAATAAATGCAAGCATAAGCTATATTCGGACAGGACTAGCTTTCTTAGAGAAGATCAGAGGCGCTTTCAAAATGGCAGCAAAACTAACAACAAATGTTGTCTTTCTGAGACCTGAGGGTTCATTAGATGGGAGCATCTCTCAATCCCTTGGGTGGCATGCCCATGTGGTCAGAAACCTGCCACTTCACATTTTACTCGCCATGTCGTGAATCACGCGGCCGCATTATTGGCCACTGCATTGATTGACCCGGCTCCCATGTGTGCACTTAGCATAGTTTCCCTTGGGCTGATCAATTATTTATAACACAGTTAGAAGCAGGTTTTTAAAGGAAATGGAAACACAATGGCTGATTTGAGGTGGAATGGAGAATGAGTGAGGTGAAGGAGGGATGACTGTCGTAAACACTGAAGCAGATGGAATTTGAATTAAATACTTTCCCCATCTGTTAACTTTGTCTAAGGACCATATTCCTCCTGAAAAAAAAATCTATGTTTATCACTCATCAAATGTTTTTCTGAGGTAATGTTGTGTCCTCCTCTATTTCGTTCTTGTATGACTAGAGTAGAAGCTAAGCTACACGCTAACAGGGAAGTAGCTAAATCAAATCTATTTTACTGACAATAGTTTTTTATAATTTTTAAAACTGTATTAGCTAGCACAAAAAAAAAGCAAAGAGGGTTGTTAAATACATGTTAACTGACAGCAATAAACTAGGATGCATGCTAGCATAAGACTGTACATGTTTTTGCTATAAAATATAAGACCTAATATTCAAAGCAGAGAAAAAAACAGTGTTAATGTAACAAATGTTTATCATGTTACAACATGTCCAGGTCATGTTTCCTCACCATTATCAAAATTATTTATTTACTACATTTTTCAAATATAGCTTACTGCACCTTAAAGTGAGATTCTGCTTCTTTTCTGAAACATTATGTTGACCACCACATACCAGCACTGAGGATACTGGCAGGCAGAGTCCCGAATAATGTGACAGCCTGTACGCTCATTAATGAGTTCTGTCTGTCTCTCCTAATGTCCTTCTGGCTCGGGGCTCCGCTACAGGTGTTTTAGAATACATTATGGCTCATTCTTTTGCCATTCAAATACAAGGTAGCATTTTCAGTCCAGCGCAATTTTCTTTATAAACGTAAGCAGCTTACATACTGATGGTTTCCTGTGTATATTGGTGTCCTGATTTTATTTGTATTTTTCTTTTTCAATAAATTGATTAAAAAAGAAAGAAAATAAGTAATTTAGCATTTTAGCATTAGCATTTAGCATTAGCATTGAGCATTTTTGCTTGTATGACAAGGCAATGATATTTAGAATGTCCATGTCATGTGGTGCGACCCCCCCCCCCCCCCCCCAAAAAAAAGAAGCGTTTTTTAATTTATTTTATTTTTTTGTAAAAAAAAAAAAAAAAAAAAAAATTTGATGTAGTTTCGATGTGTAAATAAGTTGCACCACATGACATTTTTAGAGTTATTACATTTTTGCCATTTCTCTGTGGATGGCAACAGTTAGATCTGGACTAATGTGTCACAAAAGGTTCTGTAAACATATTACTTTACTTTAAGACATGACACACCATCCTAAAATATTCAGGTCAGATAAATAGAACACCAAAGGGATCAACTGTTATAAGAATTAGAAGTTAATTATACGCTCTAAGTGCCTGGATAGTTTGAATAGCAAAATTAGCCAGTCAGTTGTCGACAAAAAAAAAAAAAAAAAAAATTCATCCAATGTTTATCACTACAGCACTATTGGTTAGACATTATCCAAACGGGAATACTCTGAGATAAAGAGTAGGAGAAAATGGCAACAGGCGCTTAGTCCAATTGAATCGTAGTATCCACAGTTATTTCTTGGGATTTGTTTCAGTTCTTTGAAGGATGCCACAGCTGCAGGATAACAGCTTTACCCTCCCAAATCTTACTACACTCAAGAGATGGAAAGAACTATGTTCATTGTTTAGTAGAAGACGTTCCAGCACTTATATTCCCCAACGAGAAATCCATTTCCTCTATTTCATTGCTCTGCAGCATTTATTTTTCCAGATGCTAGGAGCTTAGGCAAGCTCTCAACCAGAGATATCCTTCATTTCCATCGGGACCCATGGCATGCTGGTCTGTTAGAAACTTGGATTCACTAACAGAAAACACATATTATACTGAAAGGCTCAAAATAAAATGAATTTTATCTAATTTAAAAGTCATTCACACTTTGTTTTTAGTCTGATGTTGCCTGGGAAGTCCAGTAGACTGTTTCAAAACATGATAGCATATTTTCTAGCCAACCCGATCTTGGATTTGTACAATTTGATTTGTATGGAAATGTATGATTTTTTTTTAAAAGAACATACGAATAAAAACTCTACTTCTCAATCCAGCTGACAATGAGGTACAAGCAGATCATATAAAAACGTTTCAATTAGATTGCACAAATTTTAGCCGCAAGTTTGCCAAAACTTTTCATTCTGCGCAGTCAGAGTTAAGATAGTAACTGTGTTTTGGAACATGAATAAAGGCACTGGACTAAAAATACATTCTAAAATTAATTCAATGGGTCTTGTTAATGCTTTAAATGAATTACAACAATAAAATAAAATGTAATCATGAGCAAGAACATGAACAACAGTATCACATCAGACCACAGACATTTCCCTTACATTCGACTTCCAAAAGTGCATTCATCTTTGCCATGTTACATTCATTTAGTTGACTAGTGCTGTGCATTAACAAAATAAATGGCATTAATAAAAACACTAACACTGACAAGTTACACAATATCATGTTCATAATTGAATGCGATTCATCTAATGAATGCGATATATCGTAGCTTGTTAGTAATCTACGGCTCTGTGTATTAACTTCATTGGAATAATTTTCATCTGAAAGCATGTGATGGAGATTTACTGGTACTGTTAATCACAGAACTGGCTTTACTGACGAGATGCGCATGGCAATCACATGCGACTTATCGTGCAGCCCTTGTTTGTTGATCACAAAGTACAAAGTAAATGAGAAAAACTAAGATGCTGGGTGTTTTCAAAGCACTGTGATTGGTTGAGTGGATATATCGCGTTCTACAAAAAAAGTAGACTGGCTTTTGTCGCGGTTTGGAAAAAAGGGAGAAAACATGACCTAATAACTCTGGGAATATCGCAATTATTTTTGCGTAAAAATAACTTTTCATTAAATTTATGCAGTTAGCAGACGGTTTTATCCAAAGCTACTTACATTGCATTCAGGCTAATAATTTTCTCCTAACATGTGTTCCCTGGGATTCGAACCACCAACCTTGTGCTCTACCACTTGAGCTACAGGAACACACATTAACAACCAGTTAACTCTATAACCAGGTAACTATATTACCGACCAACAAACTCATTTATTTTTAGTTTTTTAAATGGCATAAATCGTGTTTGGAACCAAACTCTTCATATTAATTAATCTATTTTTTTGTGCGTCCTTAGTAAGCGCTGTTTTTGAAGAGTGCGCATATGCATAAATGTCTAAGGGATCTCTGGAGTATGACAAAAGAGCAAATCTAATCAGTGAGTTATTGTACTGGAAATGCACCCCAGATTTGACCAACAAGAAACCAGCTGCCACGTTCCAAACAACATCTCCCAGCTTAAGCTGGATCAGATTCACCACCGAATGCTTGCAAGAAACCAAACAGATTTCGGGGAAAAAGAAATATTGATACCTTGATTGTTTACTCAATCAATTATTAAGAAATATATCATACATATCAATGAGTGGATCTAAAAAGCTTGCGAAAGAACAAACTCTGTCTGCTAGCATTTGCCCACAAGTTGAACTGAGTCATTCAGCGAGTCTTTATACATTTTTTATAACTCGATGAAAGGACTTTTGGATTAATCACTGTGGACTCGGACAGGTTGTAGAGATGGCCATAAAATATGAATACAGCCTAGTTACACTTCTGACAGATTGGGTGTGATGTGTACAGGCCCTCGCTCAACACAGGGTCATCATCCTGGCTTGTCAGAATGGTCAGGAAAGGCAAATGTTGTCGTTTAACATTAGTTAGGACTGCATATTTCACCTGCAGTGTTGTGACAGGTCTTTTCTCTTTCATTTATATGTCCACATGGCCGTCACTGAGTGCAAATTCCCTTGTTAAGACGGCAGCGCCTGTTTGTTTTGCTCCTCCTTAGATCTCAGTTCACTTCACAGGAGTCGAAGCCAGACTTTCTGTCAGTATAAAACCTGCTATATGCACAGCATTTTCTAGCAAAGAACAGTAAACTTAGACATTAAGGGTTCCTCTGAATTTTGGAACTTTTTAATTATTAACTATAAGCTAACAGTAAAAATTATACAATTATATTATATTAAAAAAATAATTTTTAAGAAATTGTCAATCAAATGGATTGAAAATGATTTAATCATTATTAAATAATATAGTAGCATTGAATAATTTGTTACATAAATGATATATTTTCATTTTATAAATATTTTGATTATATTATAAAAATTAAAACCAATTAAAAAATAATTATATATATATATATATATATATATATATATAAAATGTATTTATTATATTTTTTTACAGTGCAAGCTAAGTTTGCAGAAACAAAAATATTTTTTATCATTAAATAATTATTAAATTAATATTAACATTTTATTTGCAATAACAAATGGAAGTTGTACAGTTATACTATAACTCCAAGACAGCTAAAAATTCATACTCTTTTGCTGGACAATATTAGCATAAAGTATAAATATAACTGATTTGTTTATCAAAACTGCAATGACAAGTCAAAACTGGCTTGACAGAGAAAAGGCTTTACTGTTGAACCCTGATAACTCAGGAAACATTGGAATATATGATAAAGAATACTTTCTCTACTTGCTACGAAACCTTTTTTGACTGAACTATTGCAGACGTCCAGCTGCTGTGTTAGCGGGTGTGTGGTGAGGTGTGAAAGGCACGGCCATGTCTAAACGGAGGTGTTATAAACCATAAAGGACAGTGGGAAGTGCCACCAGAGGCTGTTTGAAAGTACTGTTCTCCTTTTACTCTAAAATCAGTCCTCAGGCATTATGCCCCAAGTGATCTAAGCAGCTCTGTAAACAGATGTTAGCCAGACTACTTGTGCGAGGAGAAGAAACGCAAACTTAAAGGGTTTAATGACATGGAAGTGACAGCTAGGATTTCAGCAGCAGAAAAGCTTTAAATTTGATGCGGCTGGTCTGCTGGAGGTTAATCGCCACGCTTAGGTTCAAATAAATATTCAGAATCATATATGAGGTTTTGAGAGCGTTTACTGTTGCTGCAAAGCACATTCATCACTTGTTCATGTGCATACATAACTAAACAGTTTATCTCCATTAAAGCATTTCATGCGCTCTCGTTCTTTCCATAATCCTCACTCAGATTTCTTCGAATAATAATGAATTCTTCTCCATGTTAAATTCATACAGAACAACATGTGAAAACATAGGAATATGCAAATGATTGAAATGTATCGCCAGAATGCATGGCTAGGTTTAAGAAAAACTTCAACGAAATCCCATATGACAATATGCCAGTTTCTTTGAAAAAAATTTAAAGATAATAGTGACAATAGCTTAAAAAAACTTAAACACACAACAATATTAGAACCCTAAATGTACACTTGTTTTTTTGACTGAAAACTGAGTAACTAACAACAAACTAATAACAAATATGCATAAAAGATGCTTCAAAACATTGTCAATTTGTGTTTCAGAACAAAAATACCAATATACATGATACAAAATACGAGTAACTAACGACAAATTCAGGTGAATTATTCATTTAAAGTATCCTATGTGCTCTAGAGAACGATAAATATTCACATTTCACACTACTAGTTCATTTAAAAATGACATGTTTCGTGCTGTTTTCTTAACATGTGGGTAGCAAGCCTCCAAATGCAGCTAATCGCTAGCATGCAGTGCTAATTTAAAAATATGCAAAGTATCTTCTCATCACCGTCGTGTTTTTCAATAGGGGTGATTTTCCAATTTCCGGGCACCTCTTAGGCTTAAAACAGTCAAGAGTTGACTTTATAAAGTGCTCATCGGGTCCATCCATTGAGAAAGAAAGAGGGCTAAAACGACAGGGAAGGAGCTGTGGGGGGTGGAGGAGGTGGAAGCGTCATGATTTACATTCTCAAGGCATGTTTGCCGACAGCATGTGGCAGCTTGAAGCTAGTCAGCCCCTTCTGTCTGCTTCTTCAGTGTCATTCCAGCCCCCTCCCCCCTCCTCAGACTAGCGCTAGCTCCCGGTCTTGCGCTAATCAAAGTGAACATCTGAGAAATGAGGGCAGGTGAGATACGGCTGAAAAGTGTTGAAGGCTATCAGATGAAGTTGAAGGGGAGAGAGATTCTTATCCAAAGGATCTGTCGGGACAGGAATGTGGGAATGTCAGACCCTCCCGAATCTGTTTTAGTAACGCAGCAGTCCGAGTTCTTGAACATATGGCGAGGTGTGAGGCGTCAGATTCTTCATACTGGCAGGGTGGGTTGTGTTTTTTGCCTGTTGTCTGTGAAATCGGCTGTTTGGTTTGACAACCTTCACTAACAGCTTAGCCGGGGAGTCGAAGGGGAGGGGCTAAAAATAGAAGGGTTTGATGACATCAGCTCAAATTAAAGATTTTTAGATGTGGAGCATGTCATTTCATAATGATAAATCTACTTAAAAAGTCTTATTCTAAACTGTGCTCTATAAGTCTAGGAATGTCATCCATGTTAAAACTGCAATATCTCATAATTCTGATAATGGCCTTCCTGTTTGAATTCCTCTTCCTAGCTCCTCTCTTTCTTGCAGGCGCTATGAGACAGAGGTTTTTGGCTCTCTGACTTCGTATCATTTTAAGCCGCAAAGAGGATTACATGCACAAATCCAAACAAAGCAACAGACGAATAGTGAGGTGCAATGTTTCAACTGCCAGAGAAGAGCTATCGGAAATGTGTTTACAGGGGTATAATGTAAACAGTGTCTTTTTGTATAAGACATCAATGCATAGTTGAAAATTCCTTTATGATAGAGCTGAACATTTGCTATTATAACTCATCTTCAGTGTTATTATATGTCACTTTGTGACCAATAAATCATGCAGAATTATACATTTAAAGAGATAGTCCACCTAAAAATGAAAACCTGTTTGACTTGCTTTATTCTGCTAAATAAAACACTTATTTTTCTTTTTTTTTTATGTTTCCATACAATCGAGCGAATGGTTTGCAGTATTGTGTTTGGACCCTGCAGACTACTGAATTTCATTTTATGAACAAAAACATTTAAAACTTTGGACGATGGGTTTGGATTGGCAGAATATATTTGTTGCTGATTGGTTGCTCAAACAAAAATAAAAATCCCTTTTGATGTCCCATCATGTTATAAGTATAATGTTTTTTTTTTATTATTCACATTTTTGGGTGTACTGTTCCTTTAATTAAAATCATATACTTTTAAACTTAGCAAAAAATTAATATGTATAATATATAATTTAATATATAATAACTAGTGCCAGAACAAAACAAAGTTATAATAGCATAATGGATTTGTGATTTAACGTTCTTAAAAGATTTCCCTTTTATGTCCAACTTAAGAAAGTCAAGATCACATTGAGAATGTTCCTTTAAAATACAAAGGCAAATTTATTTATAATGCAAATCTGGTAAATCTGCTACCAGCAGCATACTTGATAACATCAATCAGCTCACCTTAGCTACTGCAATTTTCATCACTGTATATTTCCAATAAAACAAAATAGGATATCAAATACCACTGCCTCCTTAAGCTTTTCATTTAAACTTAATAATAGCAAATAGCGTAATAATAACATTACATTTCATGACACAATAACAGTAATATTTTGAAAATGACTAATCAATGCTGCGTGAACTCAACCAATCAGGATGTTTAGCGCCAAATTCCCGCCCCCAAAAGTTCCGGGACTTTGAAAAAGTACCACCCCGCCAGCAGGGACTTTCTGAGGGACATTTTTTTTTTTATCCTGAACTTTATTTAGTTCCTGGTTCCTGTGGTGGAAACACACGGAGTACCAGCCCAAAGTCCCTAGTTCCTGGGTAAAGTTCCAGCGGTGGAAACACGGCTTTACAGAATCCAGAATCAGAATTTAAGCGAATATTGTTTATTATCTTAATGAGCACTGTCTCTGTGCTGTGATGCGGTCAGAAACCAGATTGAAAATTCTCCAGGTATCCATTTGAATTTAAGTATTTGTTCAGCTGATTAAAGACTACCTTTTCAATAATCTTGCCTATAAAAGGAGATTTGATAATTGCTCAAAATGGTGTTATCAAGAATGCTCTTTTTCAGAAGGGATTTAACAACTGCAGATTTCAGTGAGTTGGGAAAAGTCCCAGAAAGAAGTGAGGCGTTCTTTTAAGAGATCTGCTTCAAAACAGTTAAATATGTGGGAAGCGTGTCAAGCTAGCAGGTTGACAATTTAAGTTGCTGTACTATTTCTTCCAAAATGTTGCTATCAATTTCTTCAAAAGTATACATAGTATCTTCTTTTTGATATTGTGGTCAAATCTGTCTGTCTTCTGCATAACTTGGGGATGTGCTAATTGCCTTCCTGATATTATTGATCTTCTCAGAAGAGGAGGAAGCAAACTCATTGCATTTCCTGTCGAAGAGCATCTAAGGAATCAACTGCGTCCATTAAGCTTAGCAACAATAACTAGCCCTATAACAAAACAGTGAGTTATTATAGTGAAAATGAATTTCTTATGAACATATTCTTAAAACAAGTCCCTTTCATGTCCCATGTAAGAAAGAAAGTCAAGATGATATAAAGAATCAAATGTTTTGGATGAACTGTTTATTTAAATGAAAGGTGCCTACTTTTAAGATTGGCAAAAACAGCTAACGCCAGACTAAAACAATTTAGTTTTAGTTTTAGAGTTAAAATAATAAAAATAAATGTGTGATGAGCATATTCTTGAAAAATCCCCATTTTAATCAAGATGACAGTTAGTGTATGAGTCAGCATTTTCATGGTTAACTTCTTTTAATTGAAAAGCACTTAATGTTTAAGCTTAGCAAAAACAACTAGCACCAAAACAAAACAAAAAAAAGTCTGTGAGAATTAATAACAATTCCTCCCCTCCCCTTCACAAGTTGCACTCTCAGCGACCTTATGTCTCAGTTGTCAGCATTTTGTAACCAAATTAGCTTGTTCTCTGTTAGTGACGATAGCTTGGGCCTGAATAATGAGATTTAGCCTTGGGCTACGCTGCTATCAAGCACTGTAGCATTGTTAGCTGTATCTTTCCCATCAAAAATCCCTTGCTGGATCCATCTTCTCTGCAGCAGTGGCAGCCATCCAAAGAAAACCAACCCACAAGAAGTTAATAAGTGGTACGATTTGCAAACGAGTCTTGCATGCAGTATTAGCATTAAAACAGCAGTTAGACCCATGCCAACCTTTCGCTGCTTAAAATAGTGGAGAGAGGCTGGATGTAGGGAAAAGTGGAAATTGCTCTCTGTAAAATGCGGCTGGTAGTTAAAATTAGTCACAGTTCAAAAATTTAATTTTGTTTAAAAATTGGATTTTAAACGTGTTGAATGTGGTAAAAAATTGAGATCGAGACCCACTGGAATTGCTATAATTGGTGTTGACGGTGAAGGAGCGGAGATGGTCTCATAAACGCAAGGACTGAGACGCTCCACCAGCCGGAGACAGTTTATTATCCGCTCTGCTGTCCCATTGGGTAAGTGGCCAACTCAACCTAATCTCCGGGCGTACAGCTAACTCCTCGCTTGCCTTTTACAGAGTCATGCTGTCATGTTACAGAAGCACAATTGTTCAGATTTCCCCTCTGAAAAATCTGTTGTTCTTTTCTTTCTTTTTTAACCAGGTTGTGGACAAAAGCTGTGCTACAAGTGCAGCACCATGTAGCACCTTGATTAAGATTATTAATAATTAAAAAGAATATGATTAATATCAAAGGGATAGTTCACCCAAAATGAAAATTCTGTCATCATTAACTTTCATGAGTTTCTTTCTTCTGTTGAACACGAGAATTTATTTGTAAGAATGTTGGAAACCAAACAGTTGACAGTAGCCATCGACTTCCATAGAATGGAAAAAAAGCAACTGTTTGGTTATCATTTAATATTTATTTTATATTTTATTTAGCAAGGATGTATTAAGCAAACTGATCAAATGTGACATTTATTAGGGATGCATCGAACCGATACTCAGGATCGGTATCGGCTCCGATACTGGCATTTTCTGCAGACAGGCTATTGGTCAGACGAGACTGATCCAAATCTGATATTGTGCGTGTACTATTCTGTGTTATTTTTGAGCCCCACGGAAGGCACAAAAACATTCTAAAGAACCAAAATGTTTTTGACAACATATTTCAAGTGTTCTGAAGCTGTTCCGGAGTTCCATGTGAGGTACAGTTTAATATTGAAGTCATTAAATTTAAGTTCACATAAGCTCTTCTTTCCACTGCGGCTGTCTGTCATCCTCCATTCAGCAATCAAACTGTGTGTCACATTTTGTTTCTACAGTCAAAATGATAATCAGTATCATAGACTATGATTAGATATATGTTTCATTTGTTATTTTTCATTAAAAATTAAGTTGTTTACATGTAGTAGATTGTGTTTAACACAAAAGAGTGATGATCAGGTCGACACAGAGAAGTATAGAAATTCTACATTGATAAAAAAAAACAGCATCGGATTGGATCGGTATCAGCAGATATTCCTAATTTTCGGTATCGGATCGGATCGGATCGGTTCTGAAAAAAATGGTATTGTTGCATCCCTAACATTTATAATGACATTTTCAATTTTAAATAAAAACTGTTCTTCTATTTTTCAAATAATCCGAATGATGTCTGAAGGATCATGTGACACTGAAGACTAAAGTAATGATGTAAATTACATTTCAAAACATATTCAAATTGAAAAGAGTTATTTAAAGTTACAATATTTCTAAAACTATTCAAAACCATTTATTAAACTTAGCAACGTGTGATTGGTTTTCTTCCATGTCTGTCATTATGTACCTTTATATCTGAACAAGTGGTTCTAGTCCAGATTTAGCTACAGTATGCCTCAAATGTATTGCCAGAGTCAAAACTTCGGCTTGCATGACTAACAGTGTTGGTCTAATGAGAGTGACAGGAACAGAGATTACAGATGGTTGATCAGATCTGCTGTTATGTAAGAATTGCTCAGAAGTTCTGACCCGGCCCACCTCAGGCAAAGCCCAACGTCCTGCCAGGGGCTCATTC
The DNA here is from genome assembly GCF_023724105.1 of Carassius gibelio. NCBI lineage: Eukaryota > Metazoa > Chordata > Actinopteri > Cypriniformes > Cyprinidae > Carassius > Carassius gibelio. The sequence continues at coordinate 17,084,575 of NC_068392.1, forward strand.
TGTAATTTGTCTTTTCCCGATCCTCTATATTCTGCTAGAGCACTGTCATTCTTGTCTCAGTTCGCCTTTTCTTTGCTTTGGCTTTATCTATTAATCCTCATTCTGTTTTGCGCTTAAACTGCCAGTCTGTTGACATCCGCTCTGGTGAGATCAGCTTTGAAATCAGTGTACATATGACGCATTGTGTATGCTCAACACGCTTTTAATGATGAAGTATAACACGACAGGCATGCATGAGATTAAAAAGGACAGAAAAAGACAGAAGTTGTCCCCGAAAATGAAAAGGACTTTTTGCTCCTCACAACACCAACCGCATTCCTTCAAGCGGTTTAAGTGCATTGAAAATGACATGTTTGGTGGGAAATTATATATCTTCCATCCAGCGCACTGGCAAGCTAGTGAACTCTGGGATATGTTAAGATGTCTGAATCTTATCTGACTTAATGCATGCAGCATAACATTTCTTAGCCACCGTGCTTTGGACTTTCATCCATGAATTTCCATCTGAAATCCATCCATGTGGGCACTGTTGTGTCAGGTCATGGAAATGATAGTCTAATGCCCCAAAACGCCATCCCGCAAGCAATCACAACCGCTACTAACTTGGGTAGAAAGAAATCATTAGTAATGACTGGGGCATGCATTGCTCATGCATGGATGTGGGTCAGTTTGTGTGCTATAAATAACGTGCAGTGTGTTTGGATACGGTCTTAATATCTGGCAGAGGAAAGTCACAATTTGCTGTGGAAAATGGCTATTGGAAGGCAAGTCACAGGAAGTGTGGTGAATTGGATATATCCTTATCCCCTCACGTCTGCATGCAATGGAAATTAGACTTTGAAAACAACAAAGGAAACAGTATTAGTGATAAGACTGAATTGAATATGGTTTCAAATGTTAATAGACTAATCTCGAATCTGTAAATCATTGCATGACCCAAGTCCCAATATTTACTCATTCTCATTTCTTTAACAAATTAGAAGAAATGTATCATTACATAACTTGCTTATGAATGGGTGCCATCAGAATGAGACTCCAAACAGCTGATAAAAACATCACAGTAATCTAAGTAATCCACACCAATCCGGTCCATCAGTTAACATCTTGTGAATCTGAAGCAGAACGCTTTATGTTTGTGAGAAACAAATCCATCATTAAGATGTTTAAACTGTAGCTTCTGGCCAAAATACCAAATGAAAAAGTCCCCTGTTGTTGTCTCACATCAAAATCCACAGATGTATTTGTTGAGCACTGTTTTTACTTGTAAATAGCACTTTGTCTGTGCATATTTCTCTCCTGATTCAGGCAAGATGACTTTTTCATTTTGGGGGGGATGCATAAAAACATTTTCACATTCACAAGCCATTAACTGATGGAGTGGAGTGGTGTGGATTACTTGTGGATTATTGTGATGTTTTTATCAGCTGTTTATTCTGACGGCACCCATTAACTGCAGAGGATTCATTGCTGAGCAAGAGATGCAATGCAAAATGTATCCAAATCTTTTATGATGATTCAGCTACATCAGGGTTATTCAAATCTTGTCCTGGAGGGCCAATGTGCTGCAGAGATTAGCTCTAACCCTAATCAAACGCACCTGAGCATGCTAATCAGTGTGTTCAGGATCATTAGAAAATCACAGGTACAGTAGGTAAGTACCTGAATATTCATGATCTATGTATTGGATGGCCAGAGGGTGAATTTTCAGCATCATTTCGCAACATGACAAATATGAAAAAAAAAAAAAAAATTGGTCTAATAGGCACTTTCTCAATCTGGCAAGCTCTAATTTGATTGGCTGGCATCAACACAAGTTCCGGAAATGAGGGTGCAGTAATTCATCTGAAAGCCTGTTCGTCTGTGAATGTGTAAGTTGTGTTCGATATCAATACATGCTTTTAAAGAACTTCTCAGTGTATTTTCCAAAGTTTGCAGAATGTGTGAACAAATTTTCAATTGGTGGAAATGACTTTTCCTTGAGCCATTCATGAAACAAATGCAGTTTTAAGATGTTAGACTGGCATTTCAATTCCTCCTTTCAAATCATGTTGTAACGCTTACCATAGAATTTTGGATATTTCTCTGCAGAACTTGGAGATCCCTTACTTGATACAAAAGTCCTTCTCTTTTCGAAAAGCCTTCACTCAGATTTGTCTCCAAGACTAAAACTGCTCAATTTTGTTAAGTAGGCGCTTTAGAACTCGCAAAGATGCTTCTTATCATTAGTGAAATTCTCTTGAAGATGTCATGCTTGGCTTAGTTTAATATCCTAAATAGACCTCGGAGTCTGTTTAATTTCCTTCTTAGATTCTGTGGCATTTGATGCTGTCACTGTATCTTTGCTTCACTGGGGGAGAGAATGTTGGACGATGGCGTTTCTGAATAGGTTCTCTGTGCACAGCTTGTGAAATGTGTGTGTGTGTGTGTGTGCGCGCGCTTCTTCGACATGACTCACTACCATGTATTGAATCAATAAGTCTCCTCATTGGCAGTCTTATTGTAACAATTGAATCACCAAGCCATTGGAACTCTTGAGAACCCAGTCACTGATTCTGTAAGGAGTGTCAGTGGAAATATATATATATATATATATATATATATATATTTACGTCAGTAAGTGTTGCTTTTCCTTTTTTTTTTTTTTTTTCAGCACTAGAAAAGGAAATCTGTGCCTACTCAATAGATAAAGGACAAACGCTCTTCTCAGACCTTTTTGTTAGAAAAGTTCTGTGGGTGCTGCATTGCTTTTGTGAGTGCTAAACCAGGGTACAGCAAACTAGATTTCTGGAGTAAATATGAGTGGTTGGCCATGCAACAATTAACACTATGATGTCCGGGTGTTGTGGATCATTGCAAGGTTATTGCAATGCAGCTGCAGGATGTTGCGTGTAGGTTTTAATGCTGGTCCAAATTTTCTCAGCCCAAATTCTCGGTAATTTTGGCATGACTTGGAACCTTCTAATGTAAGTCTAACAGCAAGTCCTAACAAGTTGTGACAAGATATTAGACAAGCAGTTTTCCTCTGAAAAGTGTGGGTCATTTTTCAGTTTGATTTCTCTTTTGTAAGGCACTATAACCGAAGGGTGGAAAACTAAGAAAACAACAGATTTTTATTTGACTGTGAAGGTTCTCCAGAAATTTTAAGGTTTTTATCAGTATACAGCATTTCCTTTCGCAATCAGTCTCTCTCCGTCCATAATTGATGTTAGTGTACCAAAAAAACTGTATTTTGGTCAAAGTCCCTTTCAGAGAAAGTCTGTTCACTCGGCGGCCATGTTTACAACACCTAAAGGCAGCTTTTTCTGGCATCCAAGATTTGCTTGAATGGGGGGAACCTGAAATCTCAAAAACTGTTTGCCACTCTGCTTTCAAATCAGCAAACAAATCTGAGGTGAACTGGGCAATAAATATTATTTCTTAAGCTTCCATCGCATTTAAAAAAGCTTATATCTCAGGCTGGACAAACCTAAGAACATATGCAGTCCTAAGCGTGTCTCTCAGAACACTGAAGCAATGACTTTACCAGTTAGCGATTGGCACTTAGGCGGGACTATTCTTTTACATTGTGTACTGCACTTTCTGCCATCCATAAGTTTTATGAGAGAGCACAGTCTTTGTATTTGTAAAGTCTTTGATTTTGGTCCAATAAGGTTTCTGGGTGGGTAGGTGATCAGGGCCATTTGGCGCTACAAAGAGACACCACTGTTTCATGATTGGCTGGATTCATTGATCACAATTACATATTTGATTCGGACACCTTCAGTTATGCTAATGCTCACAAATCTGTTTGTGTTTTTAGAAGTAAATAATCTTTTCATGTAATCTTAATGTTATATTGTCATGTTTATCAAATTTAAGCTAACGAAAAATATAGACCCCAATTTGTATTTAAATTGTATATGGGCTTATTTTGAACCTCATTCTTTTGTAGTATTTTATAGTATTGTAAGTCTAATTGCTTTTGAAAATCAACAGAACATATTTCCACAAACAGCAACAATATGTGATTTTACGTGCTGATACCTGAGAACTGACCATTACATGTAACAAATTTAGGTTGAGAAAACTTTGTAGGAACATCATTTTGTAGTGTATCTAAAAATTCAAAAATGTCCAGTGTTCTCGTTTGTGATTAGAACGCTTTTTAAAGGTTACATAAAAAAATAGGCTACAACCAACTTTATCTTGGGGTTTATGAGAGCTGTGCCTTTTAAAGTTATTAAAACATTTAAACATTACCATCTAAAATTGCTCTTTAAAAGCATTAAAGCATTTAAAACCCTAAATTGAAAGTTAAATGAAAACAAATAATAGAAATTAGAATACATTTTAACTGATAAGAGGAACACACATTAACTCATTTGAGATAGTACATTTGATTTACAGATACTGCTAAGATAAAAATGAACTTTATATCTAGGATTAAAATTCACATTTAATGTCCAACAACAAAAATTGTAGCAGAATGCATATTTTATTCAGAATTATAGCACAGAGGAATCGGTGGAACACGTTATGATTATGTGCAAAGAAGATGAATTACAATCCTTAGGAGTTAAAGATTTTTCTTTAAGTAGTATTCTGAATGATGGTCCAAATGCAGGGAAACAAATAAATGCAATCGTGAGATTTCTTAAGAATTGTGGAAAAAGTGAACAGAATGTAAGATTTAGGTGAGATGCTGTACATTCTCTTCACCCTCCATCACAGTAGGTGGCAGTATGCACCAATGAAGTTGGTTCGCAACCCGTCATAAAACCAAAAGAAGGAGGCGGCTTCTTCTGGCGGCATTTTTTTTTTAATTTGCACACAGAGACAGACAGCATATTCACGGTGTACTGAGATGGCAATCGCATCTATTCCTCTCAAAAATCAATTTTCCCTCGAAAGACTTGGAATATTATTATTATTATTATTTTTTTTTAAATGAATTATGATGGTAGTTGTATCTTTCTTGTAGTATATGCTTGCATAGCTTAGAATCATAATTTCTATTAATTTCCAGTGATTTACGCGATCTGATGGTAGTGATTTGTGTACAATTATTATTTTTTTATTATTTTGTTTGTGCCTATTTTTATAACAATACAGTGTGTTTCCATGAGAAATGCTGAGCAAGTTAAGCGACAAGCTTGATACAACAGGCTACAAATAACATTTCTGCAACATTATATGATCAAAACCCGCATTAGATTGCAATCTGTAAAGTAAAAGTGTAAAATAAAATTTATAAATTGTCTTATGTAGCATGATGCTACAGCGTGAATGGTTACACATAATCACCAGAACATGATTTAGGCACATCACGCATGCTGCACACTTACTGGCCCACTAACGTTGAAAAGATTACAACTTTAGGTATCGAAATTTGGTACCGAATGACAGAGTTCACAGTTGACTGTCTGCCCCACATGGGTTTTTACCTCTTCTACTGTTAGATTTAGTTTTTGAACCAAAATCATCAGGTAAATCACTGAGCGAGCTGACTTGCTTTGCCATTGTGAGGATAATCCTGTTTCCTCCTAAAATATGGAGGCAAGACTACCTATTTCCCCTACCAGGACAGGGAAATGTCTAGGAAATGATGAGGATTCTATGATGGCACTGGCTTAGAAATGACATGCTCCATCTTTAACAGTGCACAAATTCAGAGCTTGTAAACTGAGTGCGTCTCTGAATGCCACAATGAAGTTTGAGGAACTCCAAGGTCAGGCTTCAGCTGTAGACAAAAGAGGGATGTGTTTGTGTGTGCGTGAGTGGGATGGAGAAGTACACACCACTTCAGCATGTGATGATTGCATTTCCAGTGAGACCTGACAAGACCTCAGTCTTGAAACATGCAAAATCCACTCATTTAAAGTTCATTGTTTTCCTTCTTTTCTCTCTAGACCATCTAAGCTGCAACAATTCGTCACAATCTGGTTGATACTACACCAATTAGCTTGTTGCGAAAGGTTCTGTGTGAAAATGGAAATCAATTAGTCCCTTTATTTGCCCCTAATTCCAAACAGCTGGTTAGTGAGCCACGGGTGACAGTTCTCCCCTTTGCTGTAATATCCTGACTATTTGCTCAGCTAAGTGGAGCGAAGCTACCTCTGTTTATCTTGTTCTATCAGGTCGTATGCACTGGTTCACCTCATTTCCCCCCAATGACCTTCCTACAGGTAGATTCTGGGCGCGAGTCAAAGCAAACACAGCGGGCACCAGCTGTACCTGAAGAAAAACCATTCATCGAGGACTTTCAGTCTTGGCAGGATCTGGTGTTGAGATTGAGCTTTATTATGTTTGTCTAGCAGACATTTATTAACAGTGTCCTATTACATATTGTATCATACTGTACATTTCTCTGTGTGTGTGTGTATGTCTCGGGGTAGGTTTGTGTAGTTTGTTATTGATTGCATGAAAATTGGATTAAACAATGTCATTAACTCCATTAAATGGAAAATATATTCCATTTATTTATCAACATCATGAAGTGTTAAATATTATATTACTCCAGAGTTTTCCAAACTGGGGTTCATGCAGGGTTTTGTGACTTGATGAAAAGCTAATAATTTATTAAATCAAGTGAAAAAAAGTGACTAACTAAATAATTTTAAAATAAAAATAATCAAAATACAACACTTGGACAGTAAAAGGTACACTGAAGACAGACAGTAATGATGCTGAAAATTCATCTTTACATCTCATCAATTTTTTTAATTATTACCAAAATATTATTGTTACAGTATTTTTGATCTAATAAATGCCCAGTCCCAAACTTATAGATGGTGGTGTATATACGTGTGTGTGTGTGTGTGTGTGTGTGTGTGTAGAGAGAAAAAAAATAAATAGGTTTATATACATGATATGCAAAATGTATAACAAATCATTAGTATTTGCTGGGGAAAAAATGCCCAGAGATGATGGTATTTCAAAGATATTTGTTTTAGACTTTTTACATTTATTTTATTTTGCCATTTACACAGAATGGATTATTATATTCTGTCTGTGATATATTGGAAATGTTTGTCTAGTACTCTAGTCATATAATCTGTAATATAACTATGCTAAAGTCTATACTTCTGAACCTGAAATGAAATTGATTAATATCTGTCATGTAAATTGAAGCAGAGGAATATTTGCTCCTCTTACTTTATTTCTTATCATCCCATGCTGCTGATATGCTGATGATTGCCCTGCATGTAGGTGTCCTGATAGTGTGGAGTTGTGGGAGTCTCAGGGCGATATCATTGGTTAGCAGTACAGTATTAGCACTATGCCTTTTGGCTCTTTGCATCTTGAGCCCCGGTGCCTAAATACTTGATAATCTTTCCCCTTTAGACTCACATGTCTTGTGCTATAAAACTGTTAGTGTTTTATAAATGGACCTGGTGAGAGAGGAGTGGAGCTACAGTAACACACAGCTAAGCTAATAGCATGCACTCCAGGCCTAGGCTCGGGTGGGCTTTTCCTAAAGAAAAATGTTGCAGTGTACAGTTACATATTTAAGAATGACAACTGGATCCAACAGAGACTTATAGTTAAAAATGACTGTGATTTCACATTTGTGATTGCTGAACTTCAAAAGCAAAGGCCATTTAATGGTTGCTAACAATGAAACCAATGTATTACTTCAAAAACGGCGCACAAATCAGCAATTTGAGATGTTGCTACAGTGCTTGCAACATTAGATTGGTTATTACATATATTGTTCCCATTGCAGTCCTTCATTGGACTGGCATGAATCGACTTGCTCCCAAGCTGGTTTTGCTTCATTATAATGTTTTATAATTGATTTTTATTCCAATCAGAACAGATATGCGTATGATTTTTGTCACAACCCACCAATTGGGAACATAAAATAACACAAAGTATGAACAATTTAAACTATGTCCACATTATTCCAGATAAATTTGATTTAAAAATTCTCCATTTTTTTTTTTGGCCTTTTGTTGACACCGAGTGGATTTTATTTATTTATTTTTATCCAGTAATTTAAAAACGCTGCGTGTGTGAACTCTGCAGATGGAGGTAATCAAAATTGATGGTGCGTGTTTAGTCATGTGATGCATATTGTACATATATACGCTCTATTCACTAATAATGCGGCTAAAGATAAATGTTACTTTGTAGTCTTATTACATTCCAGCAAAATATTATAATATTTGCATTTTAGACTATGCATGTAATGCCAATTTTTTTGTGCAACCTGGACATACCAGTGAGTGATGGGGAATTTGCTACTAAAATGATTGTGTGGAAAATTTGAATATTGCATAAAACACTTACAAATATTTTTGTTTCTATACCATCATTTCAAGAGAACAAAATCTTCACTTTCTGAGATAGGCAAAAAGTATTTATAATAAAAATGAAAGTTGCTGCAACCTGGGAAAATGTAAAAAAAAATTCTAAATAATAAATTGCTTGTGCCTCAAACAAAACACAATACTAAATTCTGTCAGGTTAACGTGTAACCATTCAGAGGGAGATGATGTTTGGGAATGCAATTATATGAGACTGGGAGGGAATTATACTAAATCATGTTGATGGACTTTGGCTCAGGGATTTTAGAATCACTAAAACAACATTATAAATTAGGGGTCATCAACTGATGGACTCCAGTTCGAATCCAGACCCCAAGATGCATCCATCCGGACCGCAAAGCCTTTTGACATAAAATATTGCAATTGCCATTTATTGATTTCATTTTTTTAATAAAATCTAATTTATATCCGGCACATCAAGGTCAGCTCAGTAGAGTTGTTTGGGTCCTATGGTGACACGGATTCTTACAACTGTTACGTTCTTACAACGTAACTCTAACGTTCAGATGTGAAGTGATTAGAGCTGAGAGCGGTGAACGGACAGATTAAACTTTCAGTGAGTGAAAAACAAATCGCATTGTCAAAAATTAAGTTAGCTGTGTAGAATTTAAGGCCATAAAGTCTTAAATAGTACAAGAAAGTCTTGTGATTTTAAGAGGTCTTAAATGTGGTGGACAGAAAGACGAGAATTGTGATATCGCTTAAATGTGACAAACTTCAAAAGGGTATGATTTCTTTGCTTTGAAACATGTAGTGCTCATAATTATTCAAAGTCCTTTAGGCAAGTCGTGCCACTCGGCCGCCATCTTGGCAACGCCTCCGGGCAGCTATTTCAGACTAACAAACCCAGGCTCCTATCTAAATGAATGGGCAGAGAGTCAGAACTGCACTTTCACTGGCCACTGGGACATAAAAGCTACATGTATAGAAACCGCAGTAAAATATGATAAAAATCACTGCAAAAGTTTGATTACTTTGCCCCAAAATAAGGTTTAAAACACTTTCCCCCACAGGTTATACTTTTACTACGCATGCGCAAGGGTTCACGACACCAACTTAATTTATGTCTCTATCCAGAATGCAGGTGACTTTTACTTAGAATGTAAGGTAACATACTTTTGGTCGTTTAAAATGCTTTAACTGGTAGTCCGGTGCCTTCGCGTTGTTAACACCCTCTTCTATGTGGATTCCATCTGATCTTGCACACACCACAACTCGCTGTTGCCAAATCATCTCCGCTGTCGCAAAACCTCAACTGTGCGCATGCATCAGTGTAACCAAATGATAGGCTTAAATGTATCCCAGCTTGACTGTTAAAAGCAGATGATTGGCTTTCCAGCAGGAGGGGTGGGACACGTGCATACAACCGACATCTTTGCCGTTACAGGTTTTCCTTATATACACTGTAGTTGTATTAAGGATTGAGGAAGTGGCATGTCTCTTATAAATTGCCTCTGTTCAAAGTCAGCAGCTGCACAGCCAAGTTTACTGCCGTTACTGGGGAAAACGCTGTATTTCTGCTGTTCAGATAGTGCCTCCTGCTGGCAAAGGATGAATTAGCATTTTCAATAAGCCCATCTGCTGTTTTTGTTCAGAACAATGTGAAAATCAACCCACGTTTTTACGCCACAAACATGAAGATTTGTAAAGATGCTTTTTCAGATGGGTGTATGTGGCGAGTAGGGCGGGGCCGAGAGGCGTGGGAACGAGGAGTGAGGCCGGGTGTAGTGATTGAAGATGAGCTACACCTGCGCCCCACCGCCAGTATCGAGTCCCACGTAGGAGATGGAAGGATATAAAACTGGAGTGACGACCGTGAAGGACGAGAGAGGACCAGGCCTGGGACATTATTTTATGTTTTGGCTTTTATTTGTGCGCGTCAGTCGCCGTGAGGGGCTGACGCGCTGTTTTGTTTATTTTTGAATATTAAAGTCTTTATTTGATTGTGTGCCGGTTCCCGCCTCCTTCTTCCCGATGAATATGGAGATTTGTATATCGTTACAGTGTACAAGAAAGCTTTTAGAAAATTCTTAAACTGTATTTTGGATACAGGGTGTTTCAAAAACAAAATACTGTTTTCAAATATATCCAGATCAATTTGAACATAGCCTTAGTTTCTAATAATCTTGCAAAATCATTCAAAGAGATGCAGGAAACTGTAAAACACTTGACTAATTGCACCTCACTGGGCAGATTCAAATCTGGGAGAATTAATAATTCCATGTTTTTGAAGGATTTTATAGATTTAGCACGACTCGAATAAGTGAGAAAGCGTTTGGACTCATTCATGTTACAAGGTTTCTTATCAAGCAGTAGTCGGTTTATAGTTATTGCATGAAGATTGCTATGATGGGCTCAGCAGGACTTGAAACCTGAAATCACCTGTGAGGTTCACTGGATTTCAGCCATGGATTCCTGAAATGGCTCACCTATACCTCAGTATTACTAAAACATATTTTGATTTCTCTCTTCCAGAATGCTCAGGTGAAAGGTACATGTACATGTTTGTGTAGATGAATATTTGGGGTTTTGTTTAATTTTGTTTCATTACTTTCACTTGACAAATTCCAAGCTATTGCAGTTTTCTTTTTCCATAGAAATTTCATAACCTCAGTGAAAATCACTTGTGAGGTCTTGAATGAATCGACACAGAGCCCTACCAGTTCTACCAGACATTGTGTTTATTTTATTTTATTTTCCCCATTGGCCGTTCGCTGAAGCTAAAATCAATCGCCTCGTAGGGAATGCCAACCCAGAGATGCAAAGTTCAATAGGCTAAAGGAGTGCTCTAAGAAACTTCCCAACATATTGACATCTTGGAGGAAGATATAACCCAGAATGAAAAAAAAAAACTAAACCAAAAGAGTTCCTAAAAACAAAGCTAAATGAAAGGCTTTCTCTCAAACAAGACAGATGATTACTGAAAACAGATTCAGATTCTGGAAAAATAGATATTCCTATTGAGGTCCTCATGACTGTCAGCAAGCTTGAAAAACAGCTCAGGTAAAATGCATTGGCTTAACACCGTATTTCCTACCCATAAATGTCAAACCAAACAGCTTGCAACTGTCCACCTTTTCTGTTTATGAGGTGTTTGTGTAAGGAGATTCTCCTCAGCCATTGAATGTAGCGTAGTATAGAATTCATAGAGCTTAAAAAAAGCATTTTTTTGTAAATTTTAAAGAAAATTAATCCTACATCTGCAATAATTAACTAAATATCGAATTATTTTTCCAACAACAATGGTGTTTTTCGTGGTTCGGGGATATCCTACATTATGGGCACAAAACGCAAAATGTCCCTACAAAGTTGCAATATCCTTCTCCTTTGTGGGGAATTGTTTTTGGTCCCCATGAGGAAAACTGCTTAAAACTCATACAGAATTAAGTTTTTTTTACAAATCTAAAAATGCAGAACATTTTGTGTGAGGGGTAGGTTTATGGGTAGGGTTAGGGTAAGGAAAATATAGTTTGTATGGTATAAAATACAGTTATTATTATTTTTTTGTCCCCATAAAACATGGGAACTTAGAGTGTGTGTACCTGGTATTCCCCACATTATAAGGACCAAATGTCCCCTCAAGAAGAAATGAAAGTAAATTTTGACCTTGTGGGGACATTTTTTTATTTTATTTAAATGTTTTGGTCCAAATGAAGTAAACCGCTTATAAACTTAAAATAGAGGGTGTTAATAATCTAAAATAGCCTAAGGTTTTCTGTGAGGGGTAGGTTTGGGTAGGGGTAGGGTTACGGTAAGGGGATAGAAAATACAGTTTGGACAGTATAAAAACCATCACAAGAAATGGAAAGAGTGTGTGTGTGTGTGTGTGTGTGTGTGTTTGCGCGCACATTTATCACAACTTACCAATGTTCCAAGCATTACAAAAATGTGACATTGAACTTGGTGAGAATGATCTTGGTTAACATTTTTACACATTCTAGCATTTGATTTGTGACCAGGCTGCAAATAATGATGGTGTTTTACATAAACAGTGAACAAACTCAACGGTATGTGTTACAGGCAGGTGAGAACAAATGAAAGGGTCAGTGAACATAGATGATTCATAAGAAAATAATATACTCCCCTGAGAATGTTTTGGTTATAGTGTTCACAGTCATACTTTGCTCGAGAAATTCTTTACAAAGTTGAGCGACTCTAGCCTGTAATAAGGCGGGAAAATGAGAGCAGATCACACAGTGAGATATACATCATCCCCACAACCTTGTCACCGAATACCCCCAAGGGTCAGTGCATCTGGCGCTACACACTGAAGCCTCGATAATGAGACTGTGTCATCACTACTGAAGGGCTCGAATTTACTTAATGGTGGAAGTTCAAAGACTTCTTTTACAGAAGAGATGACAATGAGACCTGGGAGATGACCTTAACAATGCTGCCGTGGGAGCAATAGGAGGACTAGCTGCTGACAAGTGTTCCCTTGTTTCCAGTACAGAAGTTCTCAGAAGCAAGAATAATGGAACAAATAGCTGAGAATAGCAGAAATCATTAAGTGGGGTGTGTGTATGGGGTGGGGGGGGTTTACATTGGTTTACTGTCGAGTAAGAGTTATTTTTCATTCAGATTCATAAGACCGTCTGTACTACTGACATTAAAAGTTGCCCCTGCATGCATCAGTGGCTCAGCATCTTCTTCTGTTAACGCACTCATGCCTGTCGAATGAGTTGTTTGAATCAGAACACTTGGGTATTTAACCCTCCGTATTTTGAACTGGGATCATTAGAATATTCCGTAAAGTTGTTTCAGAAAGAATTTGTCAATGCTTACTGTGTACCAGAGTGAAAACACAAAACCAAGGACCTTTCCCATAAGGAATGGTGAGAATTTTAACCAAATGGTGCTCGTGAAAGATCAGACCCTTAAGCAGGTGCTTACGCTACTTATTTTATTAAATTCATTTCACATGATAGCATGTACCATATGTCGATCTAATCTAGTCAGCCTCTCCAGGTACACCACAGATACAAGCAATAATTCTGTACAGACTGAGTGTTGATTTATCAGAGGTCCGGTCCACTTCCGCTTCATTTATCCCCTGGAATGCCAGGTGAGATGAGCAAATATCTTCTTCAGTGGTAATTAATACGTGCCGCTGTCCCTGCTTTGGGTGCCAAGTCTCTGCCTACTTTTGAAAGCCAGAGAGTGGTGAAAAAGCACAAGAGGTGTCTTGAATATTGTCTCTCACTAGTAAAAAAGGTACTGCCAATGTGGTTCCAGACTTCCCTTCCAGATCATTACAGCTTTAGGCATAGGGTCAAATTTGGCATTGGACCTGCATGCTCATTTTTAACCAAAGCCAATAGGTACGAGCAAATATTCTCAGATCAATTACCGAAAAGCAAAAGGAAATTAATAAAATTCTGAGGCAAATTTCTGTGGATATTCCAAAGGACTCTGATAGGCCTACTGTTCTATATTTTGAGGATCAGCACCAGCGTCCAGAATAATTTTTGAATCCGTGTATACAGGTTGTTTTCATGTTTTACACATTCCATGATTTCCTCGGACAGAATTCTGATTTGTGGGTATAATAGGAATGTAGCATGTTCAGTCTGACAAACCTTACATATATTATTTATGTGCAGGATCTATGTTTTCCCATTGTAAACTGTAGGAGAATCAAAACAGACAGCAAACTCTGGTTAAGTATTTTTGTTCTGTATCTCTTGCAGGTGTTTACTCAGCCCCATGCGAGTTATTCTAGCTCAAAATAATCCCTCTGTGTTTGGGTTGTAGATACCCTACCTTTGCACATCCCAAAAAGAGCACCAAATTATTAAAGCTTATACGTTCATCAGAGCCCAAAGATGGATCCAATCTTGGTCTTGCTGGTCCCACTTGTTCTCCACAAGATCGCCTATGAAACAAAACTCTGCTCAGCAACACCAGAACAGACTCGCTGGTCTCACAGAGTTTAGCACAAACTCCAATTCATGTGAAAATTTACTGCTGTGTGTTCCTATTCACAACTTGCATTTAAAAGAAAGCTAAGATTTGTGAGTCTCGGTTAGCCGAGAAAGGGTTGAATGCATTGTTCTGGAAAAAAAACAAAATTAACTGCTGCACAGGCGCATCTGTTTGGTCAAAGGAACACAATCAGGACTGTGGCATGAAAGGGCGGGGGAGTGCAAACCTGTCAGCACATCTAAATAACAATGACCACCGAATAACAGTCTGGAACAGAGGCGGCCTGGTGGCGTAGGGCCAGTCTCTTCTCACTTTGCAATTACAAAGAGCAGAAGGTTCCGAGCAATCACCATTGATCCATTTCAGAACGTCCAAATTCCATTGATCTGGTTTAGGGAGATTCTCAAAGCATACTTTGAGGCATATGCAATTGAGATTCTGCATCTTTGTATCCGGTGTGGAAGTCTGCAGTCTGTTCAATGACTTACTCCCACACTTTGACTGTAGGAGTATGTGGAATTCATTGGGTCAGATGGTAGGAGAGGTTTCAGGGGGGGTTGACCTTTACTCCATGGTTCAGTAAGTTTTAAGCAGCCGTGACGGAGTTACTTAGGCCTCAGTGCTGTGGAGAGGGTGAACAGGTGGTCAATGGATTACCACAACCATTTGAATGCGCATGGATGCAATGTGAAATCAATGCATTATGATCTTGAGCAGAAAATTGCCCAAAAGCAAGTCATGCAAAGGGATTCATTTCTGAGAAATAGGTTCCTGTTTTTGCTTTAAAACCACATTACTGATGGGAAGCAAGAAAGGAAATATGCCTTCTTGAGTGCTTTTTGACACGGCATACTATATTTTTTTTTTCTATAATTTCCAATTACACAGTTGTCCAAGTTGCACTCACTGGAGATAAGTACAACAATATTAGCACATGTTGAGTATCTCTGAATTTGAATATTTTGATTTGTAGATGTTCACGTTGTCAAAACTAAATTGCATTCATTACCTCAAGGATTTCTACCTCATCTTACCCTTAAAATGTACTTTCAGTGGTAAAATCCAGTGCAGTTATGAACATTTAATTATCTTAAATATATTTGAATGAAATCAGTTAACTCCATTTTTTGCAATAATTTAATTATTATTATATATTACATTTTAACTGCTGTGAACATTGTAGGTCACCATTTGTTAGTATGTTTATTTTATGCCATTTATTATTATTTTGAACTGGCCTTTATTTATATTTTCAGTGTTTAGTAATTTTATTATTTCCTTTTTTGTTTTTTCCCCCCTTCATTTACACAGATTTAATTTCAGTTTTTGACTTTTGTTAAGTACTAAAATAACTAAAGTAAATTAAATTAGTTTGAAAGCAAAATTTGTAATATAAGGTT
>NC_068392.1:17105208-17147708 GCF_023724105.1 Carassius gibelio
TTGGTGCTATGTATTATGGACATGCCACATCACATATGTCAGCATTCATATTGCAGCTGTTTTTATTTTCCAGACATGGATGAACAAGGCCACGTCCTTGCATGCTCTACTGAACTTCTTTGACCTTGTCAAAGAAACATTTTTTGGCCACTTTACAAATAAACTGACCAACAGAGCCGCCTTTTTCTAAATAAAACAGGTGCATTTGTGATGACCATAAGAGATGCACAAATGCCCTAAACAGTTGCTACAGAGCAAAGATGCCAAGTTTTTGGCCGTTCAGCTGTCCTCTTTGTGTCTGCTAGCTCCCCTCATGCAGCCCCTTTGTGAAGACAATACATTATTAATCAGAAAGACACCGTGTTCACCGAGATGTCCTGGTGTGACTGGGTTAATCGCCTCTGGAGCAGAAAATAACACGGTCCGGCACAGGTAGGCATGCAAACTTCTTGCCAGTCTGCATCTCTGTGCTTGCTGGTCTGTAGGCGAAACTAAAGCAGACACGCGCTTTATGAGAGAGCGCTCGTGCATCAAAGCATGTAGATGTCATTTTCTAGCCAACGCACTTTAACACAACCTGAGCAGTAAACATAACCTCTGTATTAAATATTCATGATGCTCTGTAACCCGGCTAAGCAGATGCTTAACGCTGAGTGCTGCGTCCTACTGTGAACCAACTCAATCCTTACAAACACACACAATCACTTTGACACTAATCTGATATTTCACAGATTTGATTGATTATGTATATTTATATATATATATATATATATATATATATATATATATATATATATATAGAGAGAGAGAGAGAGAGAGAGAGAGAGAGAGAGAGAGAGAGAGAGAGAGAGAGTGTCAAACATACTGCACACAAACCCATCTTTTAGGAGGATCCATATTCATACATGAACTTGACAATAAAGACGTCACAATTATTTTCATAAAACACAATTGCTCTGATAATTAAGCCCATTTTCTCCAACAATTCTTATTACTGTAGTGTTTCCGGATGATTTACTTTTGTAAATGTAATTATTTGCTTTGATGATTCTCTTTTGGGCTGTCATTACTGCAATACAGTTAAATATATTTTATTTATTTTCAGGAAATATTCAATTTAGCATAAATCAAAGACAGTCAAAACATACGGTGCTATGAATTGTGTGTGTGTGTGTGTTTGTGTGTATAAAACTGTTTTATTCATGTATATATATTTTTTAAACCAGACCAGACAAATGTATTTTTTTAAATAATAATATAAAATAGAAATTAAAAGATCATATATATATATATATATATATATATATATATATATATATATATATATATAAATATAAATGTAATTTATATCATAGGTTTTCAGAAATAAATGTCAGCATCAATTATGATATATATTTTTATTATTTAAAACTTCTTTACTTATTGTATAATACAACAATATAAAATACTTTAAAATAAAAATAAATACAAATAAAAATAAATTAGCTGATAATGTTGTTTTTTTTTTTTTTTTTACTATAGGCTTCTCTTACTGGATTTAATCACGTTAATGTCGTTCTTAACCTTTAAGGGGTGGGTGATTCACACAAATCGTGTTTGTATTTATGCTTTTACAAAATGCAGAATTCAAAAATTCTGCACACACACACACACACACACACACATATATATACAGTACAGACCAAAAGTTTGGACACACCTTCTCATTATGAAAATTACTATGAATTACTACTATAAATTACTATGACTATGAAAATTGTAGATTCACACTGAAGGCATCAAAACTATGAATCAATATATGTGGAATCATATACATAACAAAAAAGTGTGAAACAACTGAAAATATGTCATATTGTAGGTTCTTCAAAGTAGCCTCCTTTTGCTTTGATTACTGCTTTGCACACTCTTGGCATTCTCTTGATGAGCTTCAAGAGGTAGTCACCTGAAATGCTCTTCCAACAGTTTTGAAGGAGTTCCCCGAGAGATGCTTAGCACTTGTTGGTCCTTTTGCCTTCTGTCTGCGGTCCAGCTCACCCCTAAACCATCTGGATTGGGTTCAGGTCCGGTGACTGTGGAGGCCAGGTCATCTGGTGCAGGACCCCATCACTCTCCTTCTTGCTCAAATAGCCCTTGATGCCTTCAGTGTGACTCTACAATTTTCATAGCCATGAAAATAAAGGAAACTCTTTGAATGAGAAGGTGTGTCCAGACTTTTGGTCTGTACTGTATATAATGTGTTACTCTAAGAGCAATAACACATTACAGTTCAGAGACGGATATTATGAACTAGACAGTATGGTTGCTTTCTATCCAGCTTTCTATTCCAAGGTTTCTGGAAGCTTCCAGGCGTTATCCCATCAATCAAATGCCTGGATGTTTCTGGACCATTTCCTTTGTGATCTCAGGTACTGCTGGGGACATTCGCCCTTATTAAAAATGGCCTTTATTGATCTGTGATTGCCAGCCCGGGCTGTCTCTCAGATGAGCCCCCTTCATATCCAGAAATGGCTGGATATAGATTGCAGAATGAGAAAGTGTGGAGAAGTTGATAATCTTGTCCTCTGCAGAAATACAGAGACACACCAGGGACCAAAGGTCTCCTTGTTCCCTTCAAATCTGGGTATTCAGCATCCAGCTCAAACGCTGGCTGATACAGTATAAAACGGCTCTTGTGTGGAGTTGTATTGCTGATGATATCTTCGCTGGTATTGAGAGAAACATCTGTGCACGACTGCATCTCTGTGTCGGAAAGGGATTACGAGACCCGTGTTTTTTAGGACGTACAGGGGCCAGTAGACCTGGAGGAAGGAGAAACCTTATCCGACTCCAACCTAGTAAGACGTGTAGCGTCAAAGTCAGGGAATCAGTAAGATCAAGCCTTAACATGAGTGAAGAGGTTATAAGAGAGTGGGAACAATATATATATATATATATATATATATATATATATATATATATATATATATTGTGATGGATATTGAAGAGAGAGGACTCAAATGCGAGGGCAAAATGACAGTCTTTAATCCAACAAAGGAAAGCCACAGGAAAATCCAACTAAGGAGTACAAAGATGAAAACTAAGGAAGACCCGAAGGCTGGGTTAAACTAACACAGGAAACCTCCGTGGCTGGAACGACCAGAAGGCTGGCGAGGTGGAGGCTTTGACTGGGCTCAGGGGAGAGCCGGGGATCGGAGCTCGCGGTGCGGGGCGGTCGCGGCGTAGAACAGCAGGTAAGGTTCTGTGGGGTATAATGGGTGAGCACAGAGATGTACAGGTAACGATAGTAGACAACTAACTTCACCCCGACGAGACAGGACAGGACAAGACCAACTGCTAACATGGACGCCAAAGGCAACGGCTTCATTCGGAAGTAACAATCTGACAATGAGACACGGGAACGAGAGGGTAGAAGTAGCCCAAATAACGAGGCAAGATGAGAACCAGGTGGAGGGGGAATTATCTTAATGAGAAGTGAAGACAGCTGTGACACAGAAGCGAAGAGCGAGGGAGACAGGAGGGGATAAACTGGCAGGGGGAGACAGAGAGAGAAGAAGAGAGAGATAGAGACAGGATCATGACAAGACCATGACAGTACCCTCTCCTCAAAGAGCGCCTCCAGGCCCTCCAGCGGGGAAATGCTGGCGAGACCGGAGGAAATCATCAATGAGCGAGGGGTCCAGGATATCCTTAGGGGAGACCCAACTCCTCTCCTCAGGACCATACCCCTGCCAATCGACTAAGTATTGGTGTCCACGACCCCGACGCCGCCTATCTATGATCCTGCGGACGGTGTAGACCGGGGAGTCTTCGATACGAACGGCAGAGAAGGACATGGGAGGGGGGGAGCGAGAGGTCGGTTTAATGCAGGAGACGTGAAACACCGGGTGAACACGACGAAGATTATGCGGCAACCGGAGTTTGACGGCGACAGGGTTAACGATCTTGATAATGCGGAACGGCCCGATGAAGCGGGGAGCCAGTTTACGGGAGTCAGACTGGAGGGGCAAATTAGATGTAGAAAGCCAAACCCTCTGACCCGCGACATAGCGAGGACTCTTGACACGCGATTTATTGGCAGCCACGCACATGCGTCTCTTAGAACGACAAAGTGCGGATCTCACCCTCTTCCAGGTTCGTTTACAGCGACTGATAAAGGTCTGAACGGACGGGCAGTGAGAATCGGTCTCTTGGGACGAAAATAAGGGCGGTTGATAGCCGAGGCAACACTGAAAGGGAGAGATACCAGAGGCCGAGGAGGGGAGGGAATTATGAGCATACTCAGCCCAGGAAAGCTGTTCGACCCAAGACGAGGGATTGCGAAAGGCTAGACTGCGGAGCATGCGGGCAACAATCTGATTGGCTCGCTCGGCCTGGCCGTTAGTCTGTGGGTGAAAACCCGAGGAAAGGCTAGCAGTGGCACCTATGAGACGGCAAAATTCTTTCCAGAACTGCGAGGCGAATTGCGGACCCCTATCGGACACGACGTCGGTGGGCAACCCGTGATACTTAAACACATTATCAATCATAATCTGGGCCGTTTCCTTCGCAGAGGGCAGTTTGGTAAGAGGAATGAAGTGCGCCGATTTTGAGAAGCGGTCGACTACCGTCAGGATGACAGTCTTACCGGCTGAGGGCGGAAGACCGGTGATAAAGTCGAGAGCTATATGGGACCACGGGCGAGAGGGAACAGGTAGCGGTCGGAGAAGACCAGCAGGCGGAGAGTTGCCTGCTTTGGTTTGGGCACAAACAGAGCAGGCAGCGATAAAGCGGCGCGCATCACGTTCTAAAGAGGGCCACCAGAAACGCTGGCGGATAAATGCGACAGTGCCTCGAGCACCGGAATGAACCGCTAGTCTAGAGGAATGGGCCCATTGAAGAACCGCTAATCGTGTGGGAACTGGGACAAAGAGGCTGCCCCTAGGGCAGTTACGGGGAGTAGCGACGTGAGAGAGAGCGCGTTTAACCTGTCTCTCGATCCCCCAGACCGTAGCCCCCACCACCCGACCGGAAGGGATAATCTCCTCTCGGGGGGTGCGGCCGATCGAGGGATCGAAAAGTCGAGACAACGCATCTGGTTTACCGTTCTTAGAGCCCGGACGGTATGAAATGACAAAATCAAAACGCGTAAAGAAAAGGGCCCAGCGAGCCTGACGCGAGTTCAATCTCTTGGCGGAGCGAATGTATTCTAAATTGCGATGATCCGTCAAAACAATAAAAGGAACAGAGGATCCCTCTAACCACTGCCGCCACTCACCCAATGCCAGGCGGATGGCGAGGAGCTCACGATTCCCGACATCATAATTACGTTCAGCGGGGGAAAGGCGGTGGGAGAAGTACGCGCAAGGGTGTATCTTATTATCCGACGCTGACCGCTGGGAAAGAACGGCTCCCACCCCTACCTCGGAGGCATCGACCTCAACGATAAACTGTCTAGAGCTATCTGGAGTGCGGAGGATGGGTGCGGACGTAAAAAGGGTCTTTAGCCGGTCAAACGCCTCCTGCGCAGAACCGGACCAACCGAAACGAGATTTAACCGAAGTGAGGGCAGTGAGTGGCGCGGCCACCTGACTGAAGTTGCGTATAAAGCGGCGATAAAAATTAGCAAAACCGAGAAAGCGCTGTAGCGAGACACGAGACTCAGGGACGGGCCAATCGAGCACGGCCTGGACCTTGGTAGGGTCCATTCTGATCCCCTCTGCAGAGATAACGGAGCCTAAAAACGTTATAGACGAAGCATGAAAGGAGCACTTCTCGGCCTTAACAAAGAGTCGATTCTCAAGCAAACGTTGGAGAACGCGGCGAACGTGCTGCACATGAACCTGGAGAGAGGGCGAAAAAATCAAAATGTCATCGAGATAGACAAAAACGAATAAATTGAGCATATCCCGAAGGACGTCATTGATCAGAGCCTGAAAGACAGCGGGGGCGTTAACCAATCCGAAGGGGAGGACCCTATACTCGAAGTGGCCGAGGGGCGTGTTAAAGGCGGTCTTCCACTCGTCCCCCTCCCGAATGCGTACGAGATGGTAGGCGTTACGTAGGTCGAGCTTGGTAAAGACTTTTGCCCCCTGCAGGATATCGAAGGCTGAGGACATCAGTGGCAAGGGGTAACGATTCTTAACCGTGATGTCGTTCAGCCCCCGATAATCTATGCATGGGCGTAAAGAACCGTCTTTCTTCTTAACAAAAAAGAATCCGGCGCCGGCAGGCGACGAGGACGGAACGATTGTGCCGGCGCTGAGAGACTCAGATAAATAATTCTCTAAAGCCTCCCGTTCGGGAGCAGAAAGAGAATAGAGCCTACCCCGAGGGGGCGTGGTCCCCGGGCGGAGATCAATAGCGCAGTCATACGGACGGTGGGGCGGAAGAGACATGGCTCGAGAACGGCTGAAAACCCCTCGCAAATCGTGATACTCCTCCGGAACCCCAGTCAGATCTCCCGTCTCCTCCTGCAACACAGAAACAGAAGACACGGGGGGAACAGCCGAGGCTAAACACTTAACATGACACGACAACTTCCAAGACAAAACAGACCCCTTAGCCCAGTCAATGTGTGGATTGTGAAGTTCTAACCAAGGGTGCCCCAGTACTAAAGGAGTAAAAGGAGACTGAAAAATAAAAAAGGAAACTGTCTCTTTATGGTTGCCAGAAACGGTTAGAGTTAATGGGATAGTCTGTTTCTGTACCCTAGGTAGGGCGCTGCCATCAAGGGCAAATAAAGAGGTGGAGTCTCTTAGTGGTGTGAGCGGAATACCTTGTTGGAGCACCCACTTCTCATCCAAAAAGTTTCCCTCGGCCCCAGAGTCGATCAAGGCCGCACAGGAGGCTGACGACCCCGCCCACTGGAGATGCGCTGGAAGTATCGTGCAGGAAGTGGAAGGGATGGTCTTAGTGGTAGCGCTCGCCAGTAACCCTCCTCCTACTGGCGAGCGTTGGCTTTTACAGGACACGAAAACACAAAGTGAGAGGCACTAGCACAGTACATGCAGAGGCGGTTAGAGATCCTCCTCTGACGCTCCTTAGGTGAAATACGCAGGCCACCCAGCTGCATGGGTTCCGGTTCAGAGTGGGAGGGGCTGACTCGAGGCGGCGAGAAGAGACTCTCCTCTAGGCGATGAGCACGACGGCGCTGATCAAACCGTCTCTCCACCCGGATGGCCAGGTCGATAAGGTCGTCGAGCCGGGCGGGGATCTCACGGACGAGGACCTCGTCCCGCACCTCTGGAGACAAGCCCTCCAGGAAGCGAGCAGTCAGTGCGGGTTGGTTCCACCCACAGGTGGTAGCGAGGGTCCGGAACTCAACGGAGAAATCCGGCACGGATCGTCTTCCCTGCCGGAGTGTGGAAAGCCGACGGGACGCCTCCTCTCCGTAGGCGGAGCGGTCGAAGACCCGGATCATCTCCTCCTTGAAGCGCTCAAAGGTTGAGATGCACTCTGCCTCCGTCTCCCAGTTGGCCGTTCCCCATTCGCGAGCCCGCCCGTGGAGGAGTGAAAGAACGAAAGCCACCTTGGCCCTCTCCTTAGCATAAGTAGCGGGCTGGAGCGAGAATACCACCTCACACTGGGTAAGGAAAGCGCGGCACTGAGTTGGCTCACCCAAATAGACCGGAGGATTGTTTATCCGAGGCTCCGTCTGACCAGGAGGAGAATAAGAGGCGGAAGGCTGGAGGCGGAGGTTGTGGACCTGGCTGGAAAGCTCGGACATTTGGGCGGCCAAAGAACCGACGGCGTGTCGGGTAGCGGAGATGTCCTCCTCATGCCTCCCGAGGAGGACGCCCTGGTGCTCGACGGCGGTCTGGAACGGGCTGCCACTCGCTAAGTCCATCATATGGTCAGATTGTTCTGTGATGGATATTGAAGAGAGAGGACTCAAATGCGAGGGCAAAATGACAGTCTTTAATCCAACAAAGGAAAGCCACAGGAAAATCCAACTAAGGAGTACAAAGATGAAAACTAAGGAAGACCCGAAGGCTGGGTTAAACTAACACAGGAAACCTCCGTGGCTGGAACGACCAGAAGGCTGGCGAGGTGGAGGCTTTGACTGGGCTCAGGGGAGAGCCGGGGATCGGAGCTCGCGGTGCGGGGCGGTCGCGGCGTAGAACAGCAGGTAAGGTTCTGTGGGGTATAATGGGTGAGCACAGAGATGTACAGGTAACGATAGTAGACAACTAACTTCACCCCGACGAGACAGGACAGGACAGGACAAGACCAACTGCTAACATGGACGCCAAAGGCAACGGCTTCATTCGGAAGTAACAATCTGACAATGAGACACGGGAACGAGAGGGTAGAAGTAGCCCAAATAACGAGGCAAGATGAGAACCAGGTGGAGGGGGAATTATCTTAATGAGAAGTGAAGACAGCTGTGACACAGAAGCGAAGAGCGAGGGAGACAGGAGGGGATAAACCGGCAGGGGGAGACAGAGAGAGAAGAAGAGAGAGATAGAGACAGGATCATGACAAGACCATGACATATATATATATATATATATATATATATATATATATATATATATATATAAACCCACAATATCAAACACAGGCACTATATAGGATCAATCTATCTGCCGGTTATATAATAATAACTATATATATTATATACTATCGGTGCCGATTAATCGGCAAAACCGATACATCGGTCGACATCTAACATATATTAAACATTTGTAAAATGTAACATTGGTTAATATTAATAATAATATTAAAGATATTAAAAATTGTTGTTTTTAAATAGTTTATATAACATTATAAATATAAATATTTTATATAATTTATAACATGTTTTACATTTTATAAAAAAGTATAATTTAAAAAAGTTTGATAAAACATTATATAATTAATTATGTTACAGAAGTATTAAAAAAATTATAATAATCAGGTTAAACATTTTAATATAAAACACATTTAATCATCATAGTATTTTTTCATTATACATATTAAAATATATATTGTGTAAGCATTATTATGTGCTGTTACATTAAATATTTCAATAATAATATTAATAAGCTTGTCAAGCATGTAATATCTGTTAATGCTTATAAGCTTTAATTTATTTTGTATAATATAATAAATATAAAAAATGCATGAATTACATTATGAAAAATCTAGAATGTTTGATTCTAGATTTTAATAGATTCTTTATATATTCTTTATATATATATATATATATATATATATATATATATATATATATATATATATATATATATATATATATATAATTATTCATATATTATTAAATTATATAAAACACGTATTCTTATAATAATGACATTATTAATTATTAAAAGGTTTATGATAACAAATAAACCATGATATCATATTATTTAATTATTAGTCTACATTACAACATAGGTCAATTATGGTAACAATAATAATAGTATCTCTCCAGCTATCTGTGGTGTGTTTAGTCTCGTCAGGGCTGTAGTCTGTGGACAGTAGCAGTGAGGTGGAGTCGTGTGAGGGGTGGAGTGGGTATATCCTGCTCCTCCTCCTCTTGAGGAAGGGCCAGATATTCTCCAAAGCTCAGACAGCAAGTGCGGAGCAGCTCACACTGCGATCAAACACACTGCATTTCTTCAACAAGCCGCGTCTCCGAGGCGCGAGGCTGAAGACAGCGACATGTGACGCCTGCTGACTACCGATGCTAACTTTCATTTTATCTTTCTGTTTTAATTTGATTTTCTTTGCCATAAAGACTCAAAACAGAACTTGTAATCAAGCGCTGCGCAGTAGTCCCGTGGATTTGCCAGGAATAATTCAACCTAAATGCCCCAGTCTGTCTCGTATTAATCTCGTGAGGAGAGGAGCGAGTGTGTAAACGAGCGCGTGAACGCATCGCACACCAGCAGCGCGAGACTGTGCTTTAACTACAGCAGCTGGAGAAGCGTTGGGAGGGATTGTATCACTCTGGGGATTCAGTCGGCTATTCTCTACCTGTGCATAACGGTAAATATCTTCTCTGTTGCCGTGTGGGAAAGGTCTCTGGGTTCTAGTCTTGAAACTGGACATCAGCGAAAGTTTTTAGCGGTACAAGTCAGGTCCCACAACAAAAAAAAAATTAACTAGTAATAAGAACAAAAGTTAAGCTACAGCAATAGCTTAATAACAGCAACAGCAACAACAATAATAATTAATTTGATTAAATTAATAAAAAGAAGAAGAAGAAATAGGCAAACAGTTTAATAATGGGAATCAGGCAGGAATTCATTTCAGAGAGGCCAAAACATTTATAGGCCTATTTACATGAGTGTTATATAAAACATATTTCAAATAGTAAAAAAAAAAACAAACAAAAAAAAAAAAAACCTTTTTATTCAAGCAGTATAATTTAAAAAGCGTATAATATACAAACACTAGTCGAATCAATAAAAAAAAGCAAATGCGTTTAATCCAAGAGCAAAAATTTACATGGGTGGACACTATATACATTTTATTTGTATTTATTTCAAGAAATAAAAAAAGAGGGAAAAAAAAACTGTTCAGAATGTGTGAAATAAATAATGAAAACAACAACTTACAAAGTTAAGTAAACGTGTATGTAAAATAAATAAATAAACTATACAATATGCAAGGCAACGTTAATTTGAAACATTTATTTAATTGTTATTTTTTTTCTTGTTATCCAGTTTGAAAGGGTAATTTGAGTAACTGTCTTGAAAATATAAAACCAAATATATTTGAAAAACATGGGTATTGCAGATAAAGTAAAATAACGTAATAATCTCATTGTTTCCCCCAATTTCCTTATCTTTCGTTTCTTTTCTTTTTTTTCGTCATTACAGACTATACAAAAGAGTGTATCGATTGAATCTGGGCTCGGCTGATCGCGTCTTGCGGTCTCACAGTGAATTGTTCAAGGATGTATCGACTCTGTGCTCGGCTGATCGGGTCTCGAGTTTGGACAGTGAAAGTGTGTGTGTGTGTGTGTGCAGATTGATTCGTGTAGATAGAGAGAGAAGAGAGCTAGAAGGGCGAGATTTCTTCTCCTGCTTGCGCTCGGATGCGTTTATAAGTGTGACATCCAGACATTATAATGGCTAGGATGTGACGGCGATCTGTTTCAGCCGAGGTAAGACATCGCGTCGAGGGCTTTGGAGACAGCTGGGCTGAATTAGAGCGATACATGTAGGCTTGGCTATGTTTGTACTGCAGAGACTAACGCTTTTAATGCAAACAGGTGTAAGACCCCCCTCTACGCTGTAGTAAACGACCGCCGACGCGATTAACCACAACGCTTCATTTGTACGATAGTCGAACAATCTTCTTACGCCTTTTAGTTTGTCGCGTCGAACGCGTCACGTCACAAGCTGGGCTTCAACAAAAGCTGTAACGCTCTTATTAAGATTCACTGGATTCGAATGTTCAGAATAGATTCGAATCTATGCGTTGGTTTGTGTTTTATTTATTTTTTAGCGACCCCCAGTCGTCCATCGCCGCTGTTTAATTTGGCAGGTTTATTATTAATGATACATTTATCTGTCAAATTGGTTATCAGTTGATGTCGATGACCTGACTTTTGAATCGATGCGATATAGGTACTTTAAATCGTTTCCGGTGTAACGTTAACATCCTCGTTGTGGTCATCATCTGGTCATTTTGTCCGCTTATTTCGGTTTTAAACGACATTATTGAGTCGTTTTAGATGTTATCGATCACCAACAGATAATCCATAATCTCAGTCCCAGCAGAAACTCCGGGATTGTTATTGTACGTGTTGGTGCTAAATATGGGGCAGCTGAAATTAATTTCCGCGTTGAATTTGGTTTCCGATGTCTCTTTCTTTTGTGTTTAAAACCTTTTCTGTCGCCTTTTCAAAGAAAAGTGGATGAAAGGGGTTTACATTTGGGTTTAAATCAAACTGAAACTCACTCATGGGGGCTTTTTGAATTTGTTTGTCGCTTCATCTTCATATAGACATAACAAAGTAACCTCAGTGTGTAGCACTAATGAACCAGAAGGAATGTGTGTGTGTGTGTATATATATTTTTTAAACTTATTGGCTTGTTTGGCTTTTTAGTATGTTCATCACGTCTGCCTCTCCATGGAGACGTTTTTAAACCATTCAGCTGTGTGTTTTTTTTTTTTTTCTTTTTTCCCTTCTTGTCAGGGGACATGAAGACCTCCATGATCACGCCAGACATTTGGTTTCCACGCTATCCTTCAATATTTGACTTTTTCATCTCATGCTCCTCAGCAAACAGGAAAATGCTCTCCAAGAGCAGTCGGTTTTATCTAAACCCAAGATTGACTCCAAAAAACATGGCAGTGAGATTCTGGACTGGTTTGCGAAGAAAAATCCATGTAGCCAGTTTATAATGTGGCATAGTTTGTGTTTACAATGATTATAATCTGCAGAATCGTCAATCACATTTGATCTGAAGATCAACTAGAATTGTTTTGGATACAATTATTTGCTTTTAAAAGCTTTGAAGATTGTTTTTTTTCTTCTACTTTTTTTAAATGAGTAGCGTCTAAATAATTCATCCTTAGTCTCCAACGATAAAAACCGGGTATGAATTATGAATGTTTTAATAGTAATATGCCCTAATGTCTATGCTAAGTTGTTTTGATTTGCTTTTGGTTTTGCGTTGTCAATATGAACCCAATTTGACATGCTAGCAAATAATTACATGTCACGTGTAAGTTACTTCGCCATTGAGAGGTCACTACGGTAAAGACGATCTGATTTCCAGTTGATCATGAAATTCTGTTGCTATCTGAACGTTAAAAACTCCACTCCAGTTTTTAGTGGTGTTCAGGCTGTCAAACCCAGATTTTTAACGCACACATAAAAACACCCACACATTATTTTCTCAGTGATGAGTCGCTTGGTTGTTTAGTCACCGCATGTCTCATATGAACGAGGTTTAAAGAGGAGTTGTTCTGGAATAAGGCCATATCTCTGTCTTGGCATGTAGTTGAGTCTATTTTCCGCAATCCCCTCTCATTCATTCCCAAGGGAAAATCCAGTGAGTAAAGGGGGATAAAATTAGAGGACAGGTATAATTTTCCTTCCTGTCCTCTTTTTTTGTGTTGTATTTCACGTTGCAAAGTCTTCTGCAAGTTTAACCTTCATATTGTTACTACCTCAAACCATGGTCTCTTTTGAGAGTCTGTGGTGGGATACTAATTAAGTCCATTTTATTTTTTTCCTCTTAATTTAATTGCAATTGCAGGTGTTGCAATACCCTTCGGGCTGATCACTTTACAGAAGATGTTCTGGCCTGTTGTACTGTTGCACTTGTCAAGTGTTATTGATTCACTTGCCCCTGAGAAGAACTCTCTTGGCTCTGTAATTGCATGTTCATTTATGCCTTGATTTGTCTGAGCTAACCAGTCCACGGAGATAATATTTATTTCTGGTGTATACCTAGTAAAACTCTCCTTTTACGGTGCAGTCCTTCTGGAGGAGCGCTGAGAAAACGTTAGCAGAGTGTGACAGGATCGATTTATTTCCTGCACACGTGACTTCGCCGTTGTTGGGTTTTAAAAATAGACCGAGTATGAGGTGCTCCCCCCCCTCCCCTCCGGCATGCAGGTTCCTGCAAGTTTATTGTAGATGATTGCATGGTCGATTCCGTGAAGTACCTATTTGGGCTTTGCACAAATCTCTCCACACACACACCCACACAAAAAAAAGCTTTAAACTTGGATTACGCCGTATGGTGCTGACCGTGAGGCAAGGCGCACCCAGGAGAAAACTCCCAGTGTGCAGCTTGTGTAGAGTCATGCACCGGACCACTCATAACTCCCGTGCTTTCGTAATCAGACACGTAATCTTGCAGGGTGATTGGATTTGAGATGACGCTGCAAGCCGAGTCTGTGGCTGGCTGCTCCTACCACAAGCATGTATTTTTTTTTTTTTTTTTTTTATGCAGATCTCTTGTTTATTTTCCAGTAAGCTGCTTCAGTCTTTGGAGGCACTGTCTGCTGCAGCGTGCTGTAGTTCACACTTCAATTGCTGCCTAACCTAGATTTCTGTAGTACTGCTTGTAAATAACCCTGGGGCTCTGTTCTGAGGGGAGGGGGCTTTAAAGACAGCGGGAAACGGCTCTAATGTAAGGCTGAGTACTATATCGGTACTGTGATAAGACGTGCATCATCAGCAGAGGTGTGGGGCTGAGAGGAAGAAAGCTGAGAAATATCCATGTCACTGACTTGCACTGAGCAAATAGATTTTTTGTCGAATACCATGAACGTCTATAGTATGCAATAGCATGCATTGCCGCAGAGGAGACGTGTGTTTGCTTAATGAGTTAATGTTCTGTCATGTTGCTTTACCCATGTGGCCCGAGCTTAGTTTGCAATCTCCTAGTGTGCCATAATGCCAGAACTGACCAGTTGTTTCACTCCGGTTTAAAGTCGACAGGAAATCAAACATGACCCTGTTTCCTTTTTAATACATGTTCATGGTCTTATTGTCAATGATTCAGCGGTGCACATTAATATCTTTCTGCTGACGTCAGTAAACCATCATGTTTTTCATTTTGGATGTTTATTCGATTTGCGTTCAGTTTAGCATCTTCATGTTAAGTGTCCTTGTAGCTCTATCAAAAAAAAATACAATTCCGTCATCATTTACTCGCCCTCATTTTGAAGAACAACATTGGACCACACTGACTTGTACAAGTAAAAAAATAAAAATAATAATAATAATTTTGCATTGAAACATACTTGTTTGGAATAACATGAGGTACACATTTATCAAAGAGTCCAAAATTTAATATCACAAAAAAAAATATATAATATATAGTTAGAAACTTTAAAGTGGCAAAGTTTAAAAACATGAACCGGGTAAACTCTCACTTGAACTCTCACATCAGCAGCGAACCGTACTGAGTATTGTACAGAGTTCACATGAACCAAACCCCAGACCACTCTTTTTAAGTGGACTCTGCTACGGTTCGCAGGTGCACACCAGAGATCGTTCACATCGTCCAAGCGAACCGAACTCTGACGTCAATCAAACCCTGGTCTGCACCAAAAGTGCTAGTGTGAACGCACCTTTAATGGGCAAAGTTCAACAATATCATTTATAACTGGCAAAACCACCATTAGCAACAGCTTCACACTTAATTTTTAGAAGAGACTGGAGGGATACAGCAAAAATAGGAAAGTGTTAGGAAGAAGAATAAAAAGATCCAACATGTTGTTTCATGTAGCTGAAATCTGTTGCACAGCTCGGGTCAAGACTTTCTGCGGTGTCAGTGGCCTTTAGACCAAAGCTGCACTTTGACATTTTGGAGGGAAAACTGCTTTGAGTACAATCTTGCGACCTTTTCCTTCGTGCACCTTGAACACAAAGCGGCGATTAAAAAGTAGCAGCTTTCTGTCAGAGCTCGACATGCCGAGTTGTCTCAACAGTGTTTTTCAGGTGGATTTCTTTTGAGCTCAATGGAGACGTCCTGGACTGTGATCTCAGCGGAGGGAAAGCGGGAGGGAAGATCTGTTTTACAGGGAAGACGGCGTGATTCACTAGCTCAGCGCGCTGTAGAAACGCGGGTTTAATGTAGCATAGGATGTTAACGCGATGGTCTGGAGACTCAGAGATGTTGTCAGCTCTGTATGGGAGAAACTGGGCAGATGAAGGCCAACTCGCACTTCAATTACCTGCTTACAAATGCAATAATATTGATTTTTAAAGATGTTGTTTACATATTACCATGCCTGATGTTGTGTC
This sequence comes from Carassius gibelio, assembly GCF_023724105.1. Taxonomy (NCBI): domain Eukaryota; kingdom Metazoa; phylum Chordata; class Actinopteri; order Cypriniformes; family Cyprinidae; genus Carassius; species Carassius gibelio. Next base: position 17,120,891 of record NC_068392.1, read on the forward strand.
TGGCTGATCAATAACAGTTGGGGTTCGCGTTTAAAGATTTGAGAGGAAAATGAAACATTGGGCCTGTTTAATGTTTGCAAGCACCAATTTGTGTCCAGCAGCCTTTTGGATGAAGGCAGGTTTTCTGTTTACCCCTACTGAGCCGCTGCTTTATGTTGATCTTTGACTCCCACACAAATTGAACGCTGTTTACTGAAGTGCGACTGTGTCGTGATCTTTGCGAGAATGCTTTAGGAGGGTAATTTTGGAGCTGTCTTAAGTGAGTACTACCTTTGTGTCTACGCCAAGACGGGGAGAAAACAGTCACCGTTTGTTATCAGATTAGCCTGGTACAGCGGAAAGAGGGAGCTTGGTTGTGGACTAGTGACAGTTGTACTCTGGTCACCTTCACGTTCACAAAAGCAATGGTCACGTGAACGCCTTAGGCCTTGAATACGTCTACTTGGAGTTAGTGATTTACAGTATGCCGTTTAAACGGTGATATATTAACCTTTTATGATTTGGCCAGGATGTTTTCTTTCCATCTTCAGCTACTTTTTGCACTTGAAAGCAAATTTAGGTTGAAACCTGAAACTGGGCCTCGGTTTAAGCATGCTAGGCGTGTTGCTACTGGTTTATGGTCAGGGTAGTGGTTATCAACCTGAGGGCCTCAAGATGACTTAAAATATTTCAAATGAGACTACAAATCTAGATATTTCTTGCTTTAATTCACCCCACTTACAATTGTTTTAATCCTTTCAAGAACCAGGATTCACATGGTCTTGGAAACCATAAACTTGGAAATGATAAAAGTTTGATTTCTAGACCTGGACAAATCACAGAGATTATTATTATTTAAAAACTACATGGGTGTGTTATATACATACATACACCTAACTATACATTTGTTTCCAGTAAAATACATGACAAGAAAGGTCACAAATCCTATAAGTTGTGGGGGGGCCCTCGATTCAAAAAGGAACCCCAGCAATAGAGTGGAAACCCTTATCCCACCCTTTTCAGTGGGTTGTCTTTATGACATGCAAAAATAGCACCCTTTACCGCCCTTGTACAATCTTGACACTCTTTCAGCACAGCCCACTCAGGAAAATTCCTCTATGGTTTTACGCTTGTTATCGATTGCAGTTATAACATTCATACGTCCTTTGTCTAGGCCGTTTACTCTTTCTTTACACATTCAGAGACATTTCCTTTATCTTCTTAATCCACCCTCCCCCCCCACCCCACCCCCACATTTATCATATATTTTAGAAGAATGCAACACCATAAAATGGACATTTCTTTTGGTATCATTCCCGAGTCTGTGTTCTGCTATGCCATTTCCTTCGCCAATTGAAATCGGTGTGGGCGATAAGAAGGAGGTCTGATTAGAGTTTAAAATTCAGGGCATGTGCCGGGCCGCGCTCCGTGCACTCCTTGTGAATCTTAAATCCGTCAATTTAATTTTCTTTGAATGGCACTGGTGTGGAGGAGGGGGTGTCCTCATGCTGCACAACTTTGTGGGATATCGCTTGAAGGGTTCGTACATAGTGGATTTTACTGAAAATCCCATGAATTTCAGGAACAAATAATTGTACACTAAAAATAGTTTTTCTTATTTTTTTTTTTTATGGCTCATTAGGGATGTTTAAAACATCCATCACTGTTTTTGCTCATTATTATACCTAACCCTATGTCTTATGATTTGAGGTTGGCTCTAGCGCACATGCTAGGCTCTAATATGTGCCAACACTAATAATTAGTTATGCCTCATCTAACCCAGCAGTTCTTAAATCATTAAACAACTTGGGTAGCAAACATCACGCTGGCCAGAGCGTGCTTTTCACACCAGCTCTGGTGTTGAGATATTAGCCTCTGATAACGCATGTTTTAAAGAGACACATGGAGGTTGGGAAATGGTCTAGACCAGGTGTGTTTGACGCTGACAAACAGACTAACCTTCCAGCTGGTTCGTAACTTGTAGTGCTGGCCTAGTAAAGATGGCAGAACTGCTTTAGAACCTGAGGAACACGTGTGTGTTATTTCTTACAAGTCAACACCACTGCGTGTCTTCACACTTCCTGGTGTCTGTGGAGTCCAGCATTTTCTTCATTATGTGAGACCGCCCTGTTCTTGAATTTTTGAATGTTAGTGCTCTCTAACATTGGGCCTCATTTGTCAATCTAGCGTCTAAACGAGCTCAGATCCGTGCGCACAAATTAACTTACAACAGAGGTCACGTTGTAACACTTGCTTTTAACAACACTTTTAATGCTACATATAGAAATTAAGGGACAATGTGCATAGTTATTCAGTTGCAAGGGAGACATTTAATAGTCCAGACAATGATAGTGGCATCTTTCGCTACTATGAACTCAGTCTTAGGGATAGTAGGAGCAAGATGAAACAGTACTTAAGTGCTTTGTTGATGAGGACACATCTGCCTGGAACCATACGAACTGTAGCTTGTAAAATGTACAATAGATATCAAAGATGTTATTGGCAGACCAAAGACAATTAATCCCCTTTTTGATCAAGGTCCTAGTTACAATTGAGCTGCCTCCGTATGCCTGCAAATTGAACCCTCTGTATCAAAAAAAACTTAGTGACACCATTAACAAATTTTACCAATCCTACTTACAGGGGTACTTACACTTGAGTTTAAGAAACTCAGGTTCCTCAAATCAGGGCCAAAAATACAAGAAAGTATCGCCATGTGGTTAAAACATCCTTCCTACCTCATACTTGTTCTCTTATCCTTTTTATGTTTCCAGGCATCTCACTGGCTATAGTGCCCCTAGTGACAGGATTAAATATTGCATGTATAGAAAGCTAATGGGACCAATGTAACTGTAAAACTGTTACAACGTGTGGTTCATGAAACATTTGTATGCCGCCAATATCGTCGTACGAATGATCGCATGTTGATAAATGTGGAGGCAGAAAACCGTCGTCATTTAAATATCACACCCCAGGTTTAGAAGCCTCACCAATAGAGACGAGGAGAACGACATGGAGAAATGAAACCCGGCCAAAAAGAGGAAGTAATCTCACAAAAGAGAGATTGATCTTACTCCAAAAACACCTGTTAACCTTGTTATTGCAAACATTTAGGCTACATTTATGTAATTTATATGTATATTAAAATACTGATAAATATAAACGGTTTATAACAGTTATAAACGGTTTAAAACGGTTATAAACCACAAACAGATGTCAAGTAAAACTGAAACGGCATTGGGTTCATGAGCCCGTCTCCTTCTACATTAATCAAAATGTTTCAGTTTTTGCCATATTTGTTTGCATAGCTATTATTCATTATGTAGCCTAAACATGGCTTTATACTTCACTCATGCTCTAATATCCTTATAAAATCCTCCACATGTGCGAAAATGTTTGTTTGGGTGCTTCACGCTGATTTTATAGCTGACCTTTTAAAATAAACAGTGTAAGTTTTGTTTGGTTGACTGCATTTTAGTTTGATGATGAATGGCTGAAATGTCAGGCACCGCTAGAACTAATGTAGTTTGTGTGTGCGTGAAGCGCTTGTGCGATCAGATGGATTAAATAAAGATATAAAGAAAAAAAAAAAAATGCGTTCAGTATCACAAAAACAAGCCTAGGCTATACTTGTTGAATTGTTTTTTTTTTATTATTCTATCTATTAATAGTATTACATAAAATATATTATAGGCTATATCATACTATTTATTTTATTCCTTTTATAGACTTACTTTTTTGTTTTGTTTTCTCTTCTTTTCACAGAAGTGCCGCTTGTGCATGATGCGACAATTGAATCCTCATTGAATGTTTACGCTTTCGCAAAAAGCTAAAGCCCGGATAAAATAAAAAAACAAAGACATTCTAATCTTACTGGTTAACTATTGACTAATGAACTTCGTTTGACGATCAGGAAAATAAAAATGAACAAAATGCTGTCATTCGACATTTCTCCACCATATTTACTATGCTGCGCGTAAGTTCAGGTAACTCAAACACCTGCGTACACGAGCTGAGACCAGATGTGAGATTTGATCGTAGCCACCATTCACATCCATATTGATAAAATCCAAGTTTTTCTTTGAAACGACCGTACACTAGGGGTGTCCATGGTTAACCGGTTAACCGATTAACCGTTAAAAATTGTGTAACCGAGTGAAACATTTTGCTCGGTTAAGTGACGTCAATGCCGTGCATTGAATTTAGTTGTAATACATTTTTGCACCACCAGAGACTGCCAGAGCGCTCCCAGACATTTGTAATGTCCACAAGAAGAAGTCATTTTTCTAATATGAAGCGGGCTAATACGAGTGACGGGGCAAAATGCAAGTATTGCAATACAGTGCTTAGATATACTTCAAGTACAACCTCGTTGTTGTAATCTCAACAGCCAACACCCGGGCATCATTAGGCCGGTCAGGACACACTGGATGCGTGGCGATGAGCGAAAGCATCTCAGCTGCGTGGCGTGGCTGTTTTTAATTCGGTTCCCATGTTAACAGGTTAGAGCTTGTCGACTGCCTGCGTGAGACGCGCGGCTCAGGCGCGGCTCGACGCGTGCATGCTAGAAATAGAACCGACGCCTTGTTGGAAGCGTTTCCAGGCAAAATATAATAGGAAAATATGTTTATATGTCATTTTGTACAAAAATACATATTAATTCATGACATTTTGATATTTGAAAGTCTATAGGTTGACAAATTCAGATATAAATGTAATTTAAATAAATAAATAAATAATTATCGATTTTCAAATATTGTACGTGTCAAACATAGTCATAGCCTTAGCGAGGCGGCCGCGGAGTCTGCTTGTTACCTTTTGCCTTATACATTTTAGGCTTATTCTCAAATTCAGATTGTTTTAATAGGACAATTTGACCGGAGAGATAACATTTTGTCGGACATTCCTTTTTTTTTTTTCGGCCAATGTCCGGAAATTACTATGGTTATGGTTACTATGGCACACTATGGTTAACCGAGTATTAACCGCTAAGGGCCTCGGTTAACGGTTAATGAAAAACTTGAGAACGTGCAGCCCTACCGTACACCCAATTTTCTGTTGTATGTACGTTTCGTAAATGAGGCCCATTGTATAAACCAAAACCCTTGTGAATGTTCGTGCTCCCTCACATTGTGTAAACTAAAAACCCAACAGATTTCAATCCCAGTAGCATCCATTTTGTCTTCATAGAGAGCCTGCAGTTGGAAAGGGTGTTTCTGCATTTTTCAGTGTTCAGCGTGTGTGGGAAGGTAGTTACCTTGGCAAGGTAAGGTTGCTTCAGGAATGCATGTCTGCAAGGAGAAAGACTGTATTGCTTTGAGAGTATTATCTTGTTTATGAATTAAATACAGGAAAGGGGGTGGTTGGAACGACAAGTAAATGTAGGCAAGGAAAGAGCCTGGAAAGAAGGATGGCACAGAAATAACAATGTTCTTTAGCCCAATAAAATAAAGATATAGATTTTTTTTTTCTCATACACGTCATTGATTTTTATTTATTAGTAGGTCAAAGATATAGTTCAAGGTTTTCATATTTCCGAACATCAGTCATGTTGAGTTTTTCCACCAACAAATCACTTATGTTGGCTGTAGTTTTAATTAAGCCTTTTGAATTTGTCCTTTGGGTACAGGGTTCAACATTAAGGATTTTTTTTTCTTACTCTGCCAACATTTCATATTAAAATTGCCAATTTTATTTCAAGCTACTTTCAGACATGACTGGGGGAAAAATAAAGATAAAAATAAGTATACATGATTATTTTTGTTCAACATTAACGAGATTGCGTTTTTTTTAGGTTTAAAAATATATATTTGAATATACAACAAAATGTCCTGATCATCAAATTTCACTATTTTTTTATTCACCACTAGTTCATTTTAAATGGTTCTGCAGTGTAACACATTTACTTTTCTAAAGACAAATAGGCTATTCCATATAGGCTTTCAGTTAACATTAGGTTATTAAAGCTGCATGAATAATAATTATAAAATCCTTGCAAAAAAAAAGAAAAAGTAGGATTTCATGTTCACTTCCTAGAGGGCTGCACGATTGACACATAATTTTTGACTATTCCCTTGAAATTGTAATCACAATTATAAATTGATTATCACAATTTACATTGAATGATGTTAATATCATTGTCTAATGAAACCGCATGCTGTAATTTTTTATGAAAATAAACAAGCTGAAATCATGCTTACTGAAAATCTTTTTGTGCTTTTCTATAGTATTAAGCCTCAAATGTCAACTATACAACCGATTTTTTTTTTCTTTAAATTATAATAAGTTAAAATGTGAATGGTTTCATAATGTTATACTAAAATTAAATATTTAAGATAACATGTAGAAAGAAAAAAAAGCCTGCATCTTAAGCATGCAAAATAACATAAGTGGACTTGGAACGGTCAATTGCAGCTTTGAACGATAACATTATTGTGGCATCTATAAGATTAGAAATTTGATTAATTTTGCAGCCCTACTTACTAAAAATTATTTTGCTGGAAAACAATGGTATACATTGCTGATTTATTTTTACTGAATTCAAACTGAATCAGAAGTCATTTTCACATTCTATATATGAGAAATCCTATTTTAGTCTGATAACATTTGCTCGCTGACATTTAAATTGGCTCAATTCAACAACACATTAAATCCTCAGGACTTGGAGTATTTTATTTATTTTTAGTGCTTGAATATTTTGTCAGTGCAAGGCAAGGCAACAGAAGTTTCTCATTTTAATGTTAAATTAAGATTAAAATTTAGGCATAAAGCTTATAAAAATCTAAAGCACTCCAGAGACTGAAATTGTGGGAAAATAATAATAATGAAGAAGAAAATTATTTTGGTACAGTGGATTAGTTATTTTCTAAAATTTTTGTAGAAAAGTTATTTTCTACAATTTTTTTTCACATCTCAGTGTCTTTGATTTATGTGCCTTATATTTCAGGAAATGTTTTCCCGAACAAAATGCCATGAAATCTTCGATTGGTGTAGTCTTCTGAAGTATCACAGAAATCTTGGCACAGTGTTATCAGTGATTTGCACTGTTTTGTATCCGTGTCTGCAGGGTACAGTTCGAGCCACCCTGGTTTCATAACAAACAGAAGATATCCTTGAGAGGTTGTGTTATTGTCTAACCCAAACCCATGTGTGTATCCACCTCGATGTTAAATGCACAGTTGGGTTGTTGATGTCTACTGTGAGGTGTTTATTGACACAGACCATTGATCTAGGACCGACTCAGCAGTTGTGTTTCTGTTAAACAAGTCAGTGCTTATGTCTCTCAGGCCATCTGTTGCTCCCTGTTTTGGGTTAAGGACACTAGTACCTACCGTTCTCGCCCCATTGATTCTTGTTTACGGTGTGGGAAAACGGTGGCTTTGATCAGTTCTTTGCAGCAAGTGAAAACGCGTTCCTCTCATGTCGCTGTTCTGTCGTTTGTTCTGAACAAACATTGATCTTTGAAGAGCTCTTCTTTGGTTGCGTCTTATGCAAGAAAAACATGCATGCTTCAGTTGTGTGCTTAAGCAGGCTCTTGTGCAGTGGGTTTATAGACACTAAAGAGAACAGAAATGCTGATTGTTGAAGGAGCCGGATGCCATTGTTGGCCCCTTGCAGGTTGTCCTTCACTTTCGCACATTAGCAAACTCCAGCCATCCCTCCTGCCTTCTTCGGCCATCTGTATCTATGTGCCGAATGTGACAGTCCCAGCATTGCCCTGCTTCAGCCCAGCACCTCAAGACCTTGCAGCTCATTCACAGATATTGCAGATTCACTCCCTCCCTTTGCTGCCAAGCAACATTAAGGCCTGTGTGTGTGAAGGAAGGCCATCTGGCCATCTTACAGTTTCAGCCATGATATTCTGAAACCTGAATGAGATTTTCAATGCTGATAAATTCATAGGACAGGATGTGTGAGCGCTTTGGGTTTGCTTCTGCCAGAAATAAGAGCTGTATCTTTCAGTTTCTTATGTCCTTGAACTGGGTTTTATTGTGGATCTAATGTAATCATTCTCTTTGGTCAGTTTAGCGCATCCCCACCATTTCCGAATCATTAGGGCAGGTGATTTGGTTCTCCTACCTTGTGGTTCATCATTCACAGAGAGGTTTTATCTTTTTTTATGTTGTCTTGCTGATAAGGTTTTTCTGGTGCCTTGTGCCTTTTTTATTTGACCTTGTGGAAAGTATATCTGTATGTGTGTTTGTTGTTTTCAGCCTTCTCTGTGATTTAAAAAAAAAAGTTTTTACTAACAATATTTTTTTTTTTGGGTGGCCAAAGACAGGATGCTGTGTGTAGAGGCACTGTATATGTCAGTATTACCTAATCTTCTCAGAATGTAATACGTCTCTGCAAACTCTGTGGCTTTCTTACAGTCAGCATTAAATAAAAAATTGACCCTTTTAAATTTCATAATACACTTAACTGGTTTTACTTAGAATGATTCAGTAGCGCACCTATCTGTGAAGGAGAAAGAACAGTTTATAATCTTTCCCTACACCAAAAAAAAGTTGGAAGACGACGACAAAGTTAATGTAATTTTCAACCAACAGTTGTCGACTGCATTTTAGGAACTTATTAGTTCTCCACAATTTATGTAAAATATTTGGTATTTATTGATGTTTGTATATATGTCAATGGTATATAACAACAACAAAAGCTGTTCTAATAATCCAATCAAATATAGGGTTGCAAAGGGTTGGAAAATTCCCGAAACTTTTCAAAAAATCCAAAAGTCTCCAGAAAATCATGGAATGTTTCCAAAAATTGATGCAAACCTAATAGAATCCCAATAGATAAAAACCAAGACTAACTGTACCAATTGATTTTTTTTTTTTTGACTTATAGAATTTTTTTACTTGAAGGCGCCACATTACTGAAGAAAATTAGTGAAATGGTTTGCAAACACTGTTTTGTGTTGACTTTTCAACTGGATGTCATTGTATATTACCATTGTATGTTCCCAAGAGGGGGATATGAAATCAATCCCTGCAATCACAAATTTTGCCAGGAATTGGTGGGCTGCCCTTTTAGCAGTTGGGGGGTATCTCTGAAGTGTTTTTAGGTCAGGATGGTGTCCTGGTACACGTTAAGAGCCTGAGGGTTCCCAGCTGTCACTGGTATCCTCTACCAATTGGCCTCAATTGTTTAACTTCTTCAAGATTGTGGTTTTTGCTGGTGGTCTTTAACAAGAGTCTGATCTGTCCTTAAAAAACACCTGCCAGAGAAGCAGCCCTTGTAGATCCCAAAGGTCCTCTATGGTTTGTTTACTTCTTTTTGAGAAGAGTGGCTATTCTCTCAAGATGGTCATTTTAGGTGATCAAAGTTGAGCAAAGCTCATCAGACATGATTACAAAGGTGTTCCTACAGAGGCCCCTCTTGCCCTATGTGATTTTTATCTGAGGAAAGATTTCAAGTTGCATCTTGTCCCAGTCACATTGGAGGTTTTAAGCAGAGTTTGAGAAGATTTAAAGATAGTGTGAAGTTCTGTTCCAAAATGACTGCCTGGATCAGTTGAGGACAATCATTTTCGGTAATATAATCAATCAATCTGACTTACTATTAAACTTCTGAGATTGCACTCTGTAGCCTGGATGTAGGCTATCACTGTTCATCTGAGGAAATTGCATCTTGAAGTGCAGTGATTTTCTTTTTCTCATTTATAATGACTTAAACCAGGCAAGGTGTTTTGGACTTTGAAACAAAGTTTGTAAGTAGTTCTTTATGTTGAGAAGCATTATCCTACTACCTACGGAAATCGGAGGATTTAACGAGTTTGACCCTTTTTTTTGTAATCTCGTAATCATTTTGTTGCTGTCCCATAATTACAGGCATCCAAGTAAGCTTTAAAACTGAGCACAGTCAGACTCCTCACAAGCCGTACTGCCATTTGAGAAAAAGAGCTGACGCCTTACTTTACCAAATTTTAATCAAAGTGAACATGCGTTCCTTCTCGTTTGGGAAAGCTGTGCAATTCCCTAAATTGTTTCTCAGGATTCATTTTAGCTAGTCGTCAAAATTAAAAACGCATTAGAGAGGTGTACAGCACTGCTTCCCTGCCTTTTTTCACCGCTTAAAGCACAGAGACTTCAAACGCTTCGTTCCATGCAAGATATGAGCAGAAAAATCGAATTACGTCATTCCTGCATGCTGCTATTATCCGATAGCTTTGTTTTCAATGCTTCGAATGCATTCATTGCTTATTAACGCAATAAGGGAAAGCTGGGGAGTACATAATTGCGACATAATCTATTGAAGAGCCTGGTTTTTAAAAACATATTTTGCAGTGGCCTACAGGTGGGCGTTGAAACTCTAGATGGAGTCACGGTAATAAGCCAGAGGGACTAAAGACTCCCATTGTGGTAGGCATGCATGTGGGGTCAATATGTCTTCCACACCCCATTCTCAAGTATCAGGATACTGACGGGTCCTTCGGTTCATGTTTGTTCTACAAGCATGTTTGGATTTGTGTGTTTGAAAGGGCACTTTCTTTTAGAAAGGAACCTGGGTGTGATGGTCCAACCCCAGCTGCAGTAGGGCTCCTGGTATGTTTTGTTTCACTCAGTTGTTTTAATATGGATTTACCCCATACCATTCTTTCCTGTTGTTGACCACAATGGCTCACCCAGATTCACTCATGCATCTCATGAATTGAATTGTTAAGGAACATAACACAGTCACTGTTCTTGGCGTGCCTGCACACTAGAGTTCACTCTGCGTCAGAGAACAAATTAAATTTCAGGGGATAGTAAGTCACAAGGACATAGTAAAAAATTACTACTTCTAGTTACATTGTCATATTGGGTTTTTCTTCCATGCAGTGTGCTTTGACGTAAACAACCATTTTCTGATGGGAATTTTAGAGCAGCAATTTCAGTGTGATTCCATACTGCTGTCTTTCTACAACTTTGATTTACATATTTTACATTCTTCTACTGTGTAAGCCCCTTTATTTGATGTTTTCTTAGCACAGTAAACATTTTTTTTTTCTATTGTGAGTTCAGTTGAACTGCTAAACAAATCGCTATTCAATTAGAGGTAGGAGTTTATATGAATTTGTCTAAGGGCAACTCTCTTTAGAAAAGTTTAGATGGTATTTTTTTCTTTTCATCACCATTCAGCACCATTTTGTCCAAGCAATAATGAAAGGACGCATTTATTTTTTAATGTGAATCAAATTTTTGAATCAATTGAACAATGTTTACACCACTGTTTGAAGCAACTGCATGCCATATTTATAAAAATAAATAAGCTGAAAACACCAACTGAAGAACATTTATTGCTTTTCTATAGTATTAAGCATCAAGTGAATTAGACATTTGGTTTTTCACTTAAAAGATAAGTGTGTGTGTGTCACATATATATATATACACACACACACACGTGTTGTTGTTATACTAAAACTTAAAACAATGGAAAAACCCTTTAGCATGTAAAATAAAGTACCGTATTTTCCGGACTATAAGTCACACTTTTTTTCATAGTTTGGCTGGTCTTGTGACTTAAAGTCAGGTGCGACTTATTTATCAAAATTAATTTGACATGAACCAATATAAAACATTACCGTCTACAGTCGCGAGAGCGCGCCCTCTAGTGACTGTAGACGGTACTGTCTCTTGGTTCAAAATAAATGCGCCTTATAGTCCAGTCCGACTTGTTTTTTCATCATCATGACTTATTTTTTTTATACTGATGGGACTTATACTTAGGTGCGACTTATAGTACGAAAAATATGCTAAGTGGACTTTGAATTATAAATTGCCACTTTGAGCGATTACGTAATTTTGGCAACCATAATTGTAATCACAATCAAAAATTTGATTCATTGTGCAGCCCTGTTTTAAGGTAGTTAAGTTTAGCTATATGGGGTAGGTTAGGGGGTCTTAATATGGTCCTGTAGAATAAGGCATTAATTTGTGCATTATAAATACTAATAAACAGCCAATATGCTAGTAATGTGCATGCTAATAAGCAACTTAGTAAAGGGATATAACATGATTTTTTTTTTAATAGTTATGCTTAGCTTTAAAATAATATATATAGTTGCAAAAACCTATAAAATGTTTTAAACATTATGACTTATTTAAAGGTGTGAGAACCTTGACTGCGGTTTTGGATGGAAACATTTTATAAATCATTTCAACCTCTATAAAATAAGAGAATTAATTATTTCTATTTATATTTATCACTGTCTTTGCTAAAAACTCGACAGACTCTGGGCTGCATTGGCGACTTTCATCCTGTTGCCAGGACCAGCATGGTTTTGAAGACGTGAATGAATCCTTCAGCTAGCCTCTATCTTCTTTTGCTCATGCCCTGCAGTTACCATTAATAGAAGGCTCAGCTATGTCAGATCAGGGTGGGGAAGGAGTACAGTGTGAAGTGGAGAAGGTCAGTTTTGAGCTGACCGGGGCTTAGGCAAAAGAGAGTGTTCTGATTGGCTCCTGGAGGGTTTCCAGGGGCTGCGGACATCCAGGCTGACTGCTCACGCATACAGTATGCTATTGAATGCACCGTATTGAAGTCATTAATCAACCGCAGTCAGTCTCTTCAGGGAGAGGCCCGCTCTCCGTTACTCACTCACCAAACGAGGAGTGTGGTTATAACCTCTGACCCTGCTGAGGGTGCATGCCTCACTGTAATGGGAAGGACTTCAGACTACCACTAAGGGGACTCTCGAACTCAAACTATGACCGTGAGCGCATCGCAGGGTTTTACTGTTTTGGCAGTACTTTCGGTCAGTAGCTATTTAAAGCCATGGCGTCAAATTGCTTGCCAACACCAGTGAGGAAAATACAGAAATGAAGTATGAATTGACCTAAGCGAGCTGTTGGCGATGGCTCCTAATGAAATTTGGCATCTCTCTCTGTATGATAATTCATGAGTACTTCCTACTCTAATCAGAAGTTGATAACTTAAATAACAAGAGGGTGTTTGGTGTACGCCTTTCTCCTTAAGTTCTGCTCCATTCATTCTGTGGTGGGCGGTATGACCAAAATTGTTTTACGGTATGACTAATTTTATTTCATGGTAACAACACATTTCACGATATATTGCTATTTATATATGTGGTTATTCGGAAAATTTACAGAGAGGGCTTTATGTAACAAATGAACTGAAACACTTTAGAAACGAAAAGTACTTCACCTTGTTTATTCTTTTTATTCAACTTTTAGATTAACTGAAATTATTTTGAATTTTGTTTTACTTCAGTTTTATCAAAATATTCTATTAATAATGAATTCTTCTAATTACTTCCAATTTTCCAGGATAATATTAATACTAGTTGTATTGTTTACAATTGTGCCGTGGTATCTGCTTATTATGCTATGTTTTTAAGGAACTTTTTTGCTCTCTTATTTTGTATAACTGGTAACCATTCACCTTGAGCTTTAATCGAGAGAGGGAAGAGTTCAGTAGTGATGCAAACTGAACACCAGCTACTGTGAGTGCTGACAAAGTGATTTAAATTATACGCACCTTTATCATTATTTGACTCCAGCCCAGTGAAGACCGACACGCCGCTCATATTCGTCTCAATGCATGTGCAAGTCTTCTGCATTATTAAAATGTGATCGGTTGATTTGAGCGTCAAGTTGAGAGACGTATCCAATTAAAGGATGTTGTTGTTATCAGCTGGTTCCGATCAGGGTCCAATCGTTTGAAGTTTGAAAAATAAAATATGCACTGTTGCATTTTCAATATTTCGTAATTTTGCCTCTGATACATGATTATGTACATTTGATTTAACAAGCAGCTTGTTCATTACAATGGCAACTGCTTGTGCATCCACACTGAGTGTGATTTTCATGTGTAAAAGTTAACTGTACACATAAGCGGCAAAAAGATGTTGATAATACATTAAGGATATTACCGTGATATATACCATGACACAGCTCAGCCTAACTGTGTTTTTGACCAAACGAGAAACTGGCAACATAACTTACTCTCCCTACTTGTTTATAAAAAAATCAAGTTTGTTTAGCTCGAATAAAAATCCTATTTCAGATCACCTTGCCTTTGGTCATATTCTTAGTTCTCAGCTTGAAGCATTTTAACGGCAGAAGATTGCTTGAGTTTTGTATTTTGCCAGGCTCTAGTTTCAGAATCCTGAAAAATAAACTTGACATCACCGTGCGTACGTTGGATTACTGAGTTTTCAGTGGCTGATGTTTATTTATATCATATTCTTCAGATCTCTCTCTCACGGCACATTTATATTTCAGCTGTGAGCTTTGGTAAATGTGTTTTTTATGGCATCAGCAGTGAATTCTGTATTTGCTCTGAGGGTTGGAAAGGTACGTGTACAGGACTAGTCCTTCCAGTTACAGATGTCTGAACTATTTGTTCTAAGAATCATCAACTATGAGAGTTATCCACCTTAGCTCTTTTTTTTTTTTAGTTAAGTTAGAGTCTGTGATTTAAACCTCAGTGACTTGCTCCGGCTGGAATGTGTGACTCAATCCCTTTTATAAGCTTGTCCAAAGGCATGGTCCCCGGGTGATGGACAAGGGGTGTCACCATGGAACCAGGGCAAAGGGCGCTTTTCCCCCTTTGCCTACTGCTCTGTTGTCTGCAAACCTATTACCGCTCACCCTCATCCCCCACCCTACATACATCCCTGTCAAATCCTAATCTCTCGGAGCATTTAGTGGACTGTTTCAGGCCTCCAACACAATGGCCCTCTGTAGTGGTGCTGGCGTGTAAAGACTGGCCTTCGAGATACTTTTTTTTTTTTTTTCTCCATGCATGAAATTATTTCCATTTTGTCTTTAGAGCAGAAAGGTCCATTTCAAAGACTTCTTGGGGCACGTTTGACTGCTGAAAGGGTCCCGGTCTACTGCCGGTGAGACTAGCCGTAGGGTTCTTGCGACCAATGCTGCTGCTTGTGCCGGGCTGATCAAGGTAGGAATGCTGTGATAGGCACCTCTTTCCAGCTTTTTGAGAGCAGCCCGCCATTCCTGAGAGCTGAAAGGGCGTCTTTATCCATAACCGGAGATGAGGTTTAAGTTCTTTCATGTACCTGCCAATTCCATCAGGCTCTTTGTGAATGCTCAATGGTGGGACTGTAGTGCTGAAAGCTGAAGAGGCTCATGCTACCCACTGTACCTCCAGCCATACCTGTCAGCGCCAATGATATGCGATAAGACTCCAGGCATTCTGCCTGAAAAAGAAAAAAAGTGACCAGGTTTTCAGCAGGAGGTGGAGTTCTTATCTTTAGTCTACAGTTCATGTCACATAAGATTGACTTGGCTAGTTTAAAACTGGAGGACTGGCGTTGTTTAAAGCATGTGTTTGGCTGGTATTACAAATCCACATGATAATATGTTGTCTGAGGTGTGGAATGTGTAAAGAGTGAGTGCTTTTGTGGTCAAGCCTTAGTGAAGGAAGCCGTGGGTGCAGGTGTCTAAATAGTAACATAGTCATGAACAACAGTTCTCTAATCTTTTTATATAAGCATACAAATGTGTTAACATCCTGTTTGTACTTGCATGACTTTTCTAACTGTCTAACAAGACCAAAATGTAGGGCTTATTCATCAGGAATTGACTGAGGATTGATTTAAGGACATGGGGTTGCACAACAACAGGGCTTGCCGCAAAGTAAAATGGGTTCAGAGGCAATTGTTTTTTTTTTTTTTTTTTGTAAGATTATGAGGACACACATCTTTGGAACAGTATGCACCAATGAATAGTTGACTTAAAAACCAGAAGTAATCGAAAAATATATGTATTTTGTAAACAAACACTTTTTTTTTGGTATGTGAAAATTGAAAAATGGGGCTTTATTCACTCAAGCAAAAATCTGAATAACACATTTTTGGCAGATTTATTTGTTGGCCTGTGAGGTGCATCAGGAGTTATTTTAAGCGTCTACTTGCATAATAAAAGTTCCTATTGGAAACTAACAACTCCGAAACTCTGGACTGCGGTGATTCTTTCCACACATCTCAAACCTTTAGAGCCAGCCCTGATTAGAGTCGGATACTAAATCCCAACGATTCAGTCAGTGGTGACTTGAAATGAATAGCTTATCGAACTGAACAAATCAGATGTTTATTTGAAAATCTATGAAAGGAAGCTTCCCAGCAGTATGTCGGCTGTTGATGATCCTTGGCTTGCACACAGTTGAGAAAAATCTAATGTTTTGTTAAACATTCTCTGAAATTCCTACTCATAACCTGTAAACACACCTTCCGTTCCATCACAGTATCACAATATTATTGCTCTCGGTACTATTTATGTTTTTTTCCACCCTCCATATGTCTTAGATAGACACCAAACGATAATCTAAACATTCAGACAGTGTTTTGTCTGCGTCTGGGTGAGACCCCAAAATAAACCTGACTTTGAAAATGATTGTTGAATGTTTGGACTTTGTGATAGGAGTATCTTCCCCGCTGGCTTTCAGAATGAATCTCCGAGGGATAGCAGGGTGTATTGGACACACAGTGGTGGTGTTGTTGTTTGGGAGTCTTCTGAAGAAGCTCCTCTCGATCCCCCACTGAACACAGGGAGCGTGAGAGACTGTATATATCTTGTATCCGCTTCACTCGTTCATAGGATGGCCACGAGGACTCAAGAGCAGTTCTCAGGGGAAATCAGCTGCATTGTACGGAGCAGCTCCCTCTTCAAATGCATAAAATCTGCAGCCCACCCTGCACTAAACCCATCCCTCTTTTCACCGTAGGCTTTTTCGTCTTCCTCTCTGAATGAAAGACCTGCATGAATAACAAACCTCTAGAGTGTAGAGCTCTCCCCCCAAGAGACAATTCAGATGGTGTGCATTCCTCTGAAGTGTTTTAACCAGTCGGTCGCTATGGACTGACCCCCTGTCTCCGTCCATTTCTTTCAACACTCATGGAGCTAGTTACTCTTGCAGTGCAGGGTGTTTTTTCAGGGACATGTTCGGTGACGAATGAGGCAGAGAGGGAATGAAAGGCACAGTGTGAGAGGAGAAAAGGGAGAGAAAGCTGTGAATGATAATCAGATTAGTCTTGATCCACCTGTGTATGTGTGGGTTAGCAAGCAGTGCGAAACATCAGCGCTGGCAGAGATCGAAGATCTGGCTTATACCATTAACCTAAAGTGATTTACGGCCCCGTAATGATACATCACTTATTTGATTCCTTGGTTAGCATTTAAAATGGATCATGACCTAATTGAATAATGTAATTGTCATTCCTAGTAAGGCCAACAAGTTTGTCGCTTGTGCATAATCTATTTGCATCACAACACACTTTTTTGTGTTGTGAGCATTACGTTGTTAATATCTAAAAACTGTTAGTAGCTACATAAATATATTTGATAATGCATCTTATGTTTTCGAATGCAACAATGTCTTATATAAACACCCACTTTATAAACACTTCCGAATCTCTGAACCTGTAGATGGTTGGGTAGACCTGAACAAATACGTATCTTATACCTCGGGCCGAGTGATTTTGCAAAAAAAATTAAGTCTCAAATTCTCCAGAATGTTTGACCGATTCTCAATTTTTATTTATTTAATTTTTTACAGTTTTTAAGTAGTAAAATTGTTGTAAAACTACAACATGATTCAAGTTACTTTTTTATTTTATTTACACTCAAGAAATTTCTATTCCAGGTGCACCAAACATGAAGCTGTCAGCATGATGTAAATGTTTGCAGAAAATACGCAAAAACTACAACTACATATTGTACAGATTTGTCTTATTATGTGTTCAGAAATAATACGAGAAATTATTTTAGAAATTCTCAAAAGTCAAGGTGATTCAAATTCAAGTTCACTGCATGCTTTACCTATTCCACTGCCCGCATTGCATCTTTGTCAGCACAAAAAACGCATTTTGTGTGAATGACTCCTAGCGCTAAATTTATTGTCTTTCACAGAGCGCGTCTCACGCGAGTGGTTAATCACGTGCGTCTCACGCGAGTGGTTAATCACGTGCGTCTCACGCGAGTGGTTAATCACGTGCGTCTCACGCGAGTGGTTAATCACGTGCACCGACACGCGAGTGGTTAATCACGTGCACCGACACGCGGTTGGATCATTCATTTCTCTTTACTGTTGTCACCGGCATATTTTCAAAGTGTCTATTTCTAACATTTGGTAATATTTATATTCAAAATCACGATTCCTCGATTTAAAAAAAAAATAATTGTGGCAAAAAACAATACATTCAAATGAATCAATAAAATCTTGAAAATTGCCCAGCCCTACTTAAACCAATATATATATATATTTTTTTTTTAAGCCATTTATTGCATTAACATGACTCATCACTCTCAAGATGGATTGGTCAGACATGTCAGTGTTGCTATTGAAATACTTAATTCCTCTCTTTCTCTTTCTCAATATAGGTCTCAGAGGCAGCCCCTTAACTATGGGATTTCAGAACTACTGAGGGCACTTTCACAAAAGGAGGGGAAAGGGGCCGGCATCGGGAACAAAAAAAAGAGGATTGAGCTTTTGAGAAGAGGATCAGTTCTTTTGGACTCAGCGGGGTGCATGCTGCCCCATCAACTGGACGTCCTCTTTTGTGCGAGCAAGAGAAAATAAAAGCAGGCATGCACAATAAACTGAGAGAGTTCCGGGATGGGGGACACCCCATGCTGGGGCAGAGGGACAGGACTCTTCTGGTGCTGCTGATCACAATGGTGCTGACAGAAATGGAAGTGTGGGCTTCCTGGGATCAGAACCCAATGGAAGTTCTAGGCGACGCAAGTCAGCTGGAGGCGTCTATGCATTCGGCGGTGCTGTCGGACATACGTGAGGCGGAAGCGGCGGTCGCAGCGGTGTCTCAGCCCAGTGGCTTCCCAGACTCTGCAGCGGTTGTGGGCAGGGTGTTCCAAGTGCGGGTGCCCATCGAAGCAAAGAATTCCAGGAGCACAGTAAAGGTGAGAGGCTGTTCCTTCAAATCACACGGCATCCTTGGAAATGCACTGAAATACATGCAAACAGATTTGTCCTCTGGTGCTAAGCGGATCTTCTCTGGTATATCAGGCAGTGCCACATCAATACTCCCAAGCCAGTGTATGCAGTCATTGCAAAAGATGTGACTTTGCCCCAAGCACTGCTCAAATCTTATTCTATGCTTTCCTTATGACTGATGGACCATAAAATGTGTTGGTCCCTGTAATAACGCAATACTACTTGCATACATGTGGTCCGCATACTTGATGGCATAGAGCTTTCGGAAAACTGTGTGCTGATGCATGGGGGTGGTGGGGGGTGGGCGTGATTTACATTTAGATCAACACCATAAACAAATGGTTTGTTTACCAGAACTCTGTGAGGGCATGGAATTTATTTTCTGCTTTTGTGTAGTTGATGCTACAATTGGTTATTTGTATATAGCCCAAGAAGGTTTGTGCTTCCATCATCTTGTCAGCTTGCATTTCTTTCTTTCAGAAGACTGAGCAGTGCACTAATGGTACGAACACAATGCAGCCCAGACCAGGCGTCTTTTGTTGACCACCCAGCAGTTTATGAGACATTTTTAACCAAGCCGTCCATGTCAACTGTTCTCAAAAGCGTGACCCCTGTCCGTATCTGTTCATTGTGTTTGTCCGTCCTGTCTGAATGTCGGGCGGCTCTCCCAGGCCTTCGGTGTAATCCTACATTCACTAGATCATTTCTGCCCTGTCAAGCGCATTTTTAAGTTGAAACCACAAACCCTTTTTGTTCACTTTTGGAAAATCTGTCTTGACAGCTGTGCCAAAGAATCTAACGCCAACAGTTAAAGCTGCCTACAACTCTGTTCCATTGCATAGACTTTCAGACCTGTCCAGACCAGTAGCCCACAATAAACTTCCCCTCTAATTCCTTAAGTGTTTAGAATCAGCTTTGCAAACTATAAATAATTTTCTAGTCTCAGGAGAAGGAGTGAGTCAGGCTAGGAGAAACAAACGAATTAAAACTACAACTGGAGTGTTTAACTCGTTGGAGTGGTTGCACTTGAAAACTGCACAAACATGGCAGTGTTGAAGGTGTTTATCAGAGACTAGCTATGAAGTTTTTTGGGTGGTTGCATTATAACCCAAAAAAGACAAGTGTGTATATATAAAAAAAAAGTGTAGTTTGCATCACTGGATATAGCTGTCAGTCATTTAACATTTCCATCGTAAAACGTATTGTTAAAAGTTGACTAATATTAAATGATTTGCAGCTTCATCCTACCTCGCTCTTTTTAACGTTACACTGACACTTAGCGTTCTTCTTCTGTGAGCCATAAACCCCTCCTACTTTGATTTGATTGGCCATCTCAGTCATTTTGACGTTGACTAGCGCTATTAGACTGCTGAGGCTTTGATCAGAAGTGCCTGGTTTGTGCATTGTTCGCGCGCGCATCCGTAGACTAGCGCAAGTTAAATTTCACACTTTTTTTTCACCATTTTCAGCTCTTAACAGGCTGTGTGACTATAAGAAGTTATTACCTCAAAATGTACATCAGTATGCTGTTTTCACCATTGCTGTCGTGCCAGCGATTATCCTTCTGCATGCTACTATTGGCACGTGTGCTCTAGGACCAATTTTATGTGATGTTGCATTTACTTACTTTTATAATAACAATTAAGGTAGCACTTTATTTTACAGTCCTGTTCCTCATGTACATACTATGTACTCATTATAGTAATTACAGAAAATATGTAACAACTAGGTACTAACCCTGAACCTACCCCTAAACCTAACCCTACCCATGTAGTTACCTTGTGTTACCAGAACTTTCTTAGATAAATACACTGTAAGTACACTATAAGTACATGTTAGTGCATGTACTGTAAAATAAAGTTCAACCACAATTAATTATGCACAATTACAAGATAGGGGACCCTAAACCAAATCCAAACCCTAACCATATAGCAAGTACATGTAGTTAATTAATATTACTCAGTACTTATGTTTAATTACACTGTAACAAGGACACCTTAAAATAGTGTAACCAAATGTTTCTCTCATATATATATATATATATATATATATATATATATATATATATATATATATATATATATATATATATATATATATATATATATATATATATATATATATATAAAATATTTTAAGGAATACTTAACTAATAACAGCCCTAAAAAAAGTATCTCTTTGAAATTTTTTGCACCCCCTTGTGGTCCCATGGGGGTCCATGATTTAGAAGCTTCTATCTTAAAGTCATAGGAGACTGTGTGTGTATTTCACACTTGGAAATTTGTGTTGGCGATAATAATCATATCGTGCTTGCCTTGGCAAATGACAGTAATGCATTTACAGGTTATAATCTCTTGTTTGCACTTAATCTTTCAGTTGATGCCCTCTGTTCACACCAGACCCATCAGTATGATTTCCACGAAATGCTTGGACCCTCAGAAATTCATAAATCTCCTACTGTGCAAAAGATCCTTTTGAAGTCACTGACCTACTTCATGCTTGTACATTTCTTGCCTCCATTTTATAAAAAGGAACCAAGGGATACGCTTAAAAGAGAAAATCTAAGCTCATCTTAACGTACCCTTGTCCTGTTTTGAACATTAATAAAGCTCAAATCTCTAGTCTTAAATGCCAAAGCCAATTGACGAGTGATCAGTCATTTTGAGGTATGGAGACAGATGTTTTAGTTGCTGCTAATATCGTTCCTGTTTAAATGGCTCTCCGAGCTTCTCTCTCCCCTGTCCTTTAATTTCTCTGAATTCCTCTGCTCCTGCTCCTTCACACTGGTCCGTGACGGCAGGATTCTTCGTCTTCTCCCCAGCCCCTCCCTTTTTCGGCACAAAGACTGGCACTGAAACCTAATTAGCCTCGGCAGCGAGGCAGTGGAAGAGTTGTATTCCTGCAGCTGATGATAAAATGCCTTCGGAAATATGAGTCACTGTATGTTAAAGGGGAGATGTATGCAAGTCAAGATCGCTCCGTTTGGGTCTCGTGGATGCATATTCGCCTTTATTTGTTATGTCTGCCTAGCAACCAGCTTTTGCGGTGCCGATGCCACCGCAGACTACAATTACTCTGCCGCACCTCTGCCCTTTCAGCAGTCTTTGACAAACCTATCGTTTTCAGAAACAAGGTCCACTGATTCTTCATTTTTAGTTGGGTTTGGAAACAAAGGGACCAGAGTACAGCCCTTTGTTTGTATGAATGAATCAACATTGTGGTTCCGGTTATTTCCACGAGAGGGCAGTTAGGGGTTGTGTAGTTAAGTGTCCTTGACTGTTCTCCTTGTGATTGTTCCAGGAAATGGAGCTCTGTGGATTTAAACCACAAGTAATCCCCTCTTTTAGTATTTATGCCTCTTTCTTCGGGCTCCTTGTTTTGCAGATGTCCCCGTAGGTTCTATCGAATAGGTCCTATGTTGAATTCAAATGACGAATTACTGCATATCAATCTCCACCGGCCTGCCACGAATGACAAGGCTAGAAAATCTGTCATTTTCCCTCTAGTTTTGATACCAATCCATGATAAAAAAATACTGTTTTAGAGTTTTATCTTCACTGCACTTTTTTTCTTCTCCTTTCAGGTTTACGTTTTTCTCCTTTGTTCATGTTTGTTTCGCAACATGGCTCAAAAGCTATGAAAAAAGAACATTCCCTCCCCTTTACTGAGTAGCAATTTAAAGTTTTATTATTAACACACACAGCAGCTCTCCCGCTGAGCCTTTATTCTGTTTTCCTGTTTTTTTTTTTTGATTTTTGTCTGACAAATCGGCGTTTATTTGCTAACTTTCATTTACCTAGATGAAGGTTGTATAAATGGATTGGCCACTTGAAGCCTGTTTTGATTTCTGTTAAATCGCGGCAGCTCAGTTGCACATTTCGAAAAACGCTCTCTCAAGTGACCTGAACACACCCCACATTTCACTTGTAGTTTTCAGCATAAAAATGGGTCATGTTCCACAGCCTGCTGAAAAGGGCCAAACGATTTCCCCTAGGTAAGAGTGGGTTATTTTCAAAGATCACTCTGTCGTCATTCTCTCGCGAAATTAGAAGTGCAAATACTTTGCTCCTCAAAATGCGATGGGTCTTGTTTTAAAGAAGCATGTGCAAATGTCTTCACATACCAAGATTAGTGGAGTTGCATGAATTTTTAACCAAAGAAAATGGGTTAGTAGTTTCTTGTAAACATCTGCTTGGTCAAACTAAAAGGATGTCCCTCTTCAAATTTTCCGAGCCGGTTTACCCCACCACCTCTTTTGTCTCCGTTTCTTCCTCTAATATCACAGACATGCCTGAGCCTACTCGCTCCCAACTATGAATCTTATCTTTTCAGCTGTCTTCATATCCCAACAATGGGGTCTTTTCTTCCTGCGGACTCCCTCGTAAGCGTGCCCTAACAATGAGCGGCTTTATTCGACCCACAGCGAAGGGAGTTTCGGTTCATCCTTCATTTCATTGGGGAAAAGTTTATTCTTCTCATCAGGCCTTTTTAGATGTTGCCGTTACAACCCTATCACAGAGGTCCTAAGGGTTGCCAAAGGTATAGTTCATCCAAAATGACAATTGTCATCATTTACTTAACTTTTATGTTGCTTCGCACCTGCTTGACTTTTTATATTTCCTGTGGAGCACATCAGGTTTAATAAGTTTAGCAGAATGTTAAAGACTAACTCGCTATTCACATTGCTTGCAAAAGATTCAGTGAAAGGTGACTGAGGCTTTTATTTTTTCCTAACATGGCGTTTCTCTTTGAAAAAGGTTTGAAACCATATGAGAGTGAGTAAATGGTGACAATTTTATTTTTTCGGTCCTTTGTTGGTTCCTTGGTTTTGTCACCGTGGGATCTGGAGAATTATTTTAATTTAATTTTTTTGGGAACTAGGTTTTGCTTTCCCATTCTACATGTGCCATTCAGAAGCATCCCGCCAGGCTTGACACAGCAACTGAAATATATATTAAAAAAAAAACTCTCTAATATTCTTGTTGACATTCTCTCTGCACTCATTTCTGCCTTTCCTTGCTTTCTTCACTTAAGTCAAGAGAAACTTGCCTTTGGCAGAAGTTATACTGTCTTTAGTGTGGGTTGCATGAATAATCACTATGGAAACTATGTGGCTCTCTGAATGTCAGTGTGGCTGTGTTTTGCCACTGATGCTCTAGTTTCAGAAGGCAGCACTGAAGACTTGCCTTAACCTTCCGTTTTGATCTAAAGCAAGGTCTGATAAGGCACCAGAAGTAGACACATGCCATCTGTGCCATATGTTTCATATCAGAGATGATATCAGTTTGACTATAAACAGATTATGTAAGGTAATTTTTGCCAGTGCTGTATATCTATAAACTGTGTTTTTTTGCAGATAATGAGGCGAAACGTCAGTATAGATTCAGTGGCAGCGCAGAATCAGTTCTCTAATTGAAGGATGATTCCAGAATTGATTGTAGTTTGACACATTCTGTAATTGATAGGTATGGCGCATTTCTGTGTTTTAAAGGAAAAGGTCACCCAAAAAAAAAAAAAAAAAACTCTCTAAAATGTCATTCCAGGTTAGTCTGACACTTTTTAATTGTGGAACACAAAAAGAGATGCTTAAAAGTATGTTCATGCTTCACTTTTTTCCAAACATCAGAACAGGAAAAAAGGCAAAGTTAAAGTAGACTATACTACATTCCAGCTTTTCCTAAGTGATACAATAGCTTAGTGTGAGGAAGTAAACTGCCATTTCACTTTACAGGTTATGACCTCTCATGAGGTGCCATATTTAAACATGAGATTTGAGAGCTGCGGCTGTGTAAATGATAACAGAATTGTCGTTTTGCATACACTAACCCTTAAAATACAACTGTTCTGTGCAAGCCATGTACCATTTGAAGTAAAGCATTGTTAAAGTTACAAGCACTCTATCAATCAAAAAGACTATAGATCAGCTTACAATTAGACACCCACATGAATTATTAATGTCTCTCTAAAGTGATCCAATAGGTTCACAATCAAACTCGCACATGCTTTGACTGGTTGATGGAAACATTCAAAAGCAAGATTGCAAAAGGCAGAATAGGGGTGTGGTACTGGTGGATTTTTGTGTCTAAACCTTTGAATCCTGTCAATTGAAAGAAAAAGCCTACTTGCTGGACTCCTTTAGTGACTGCTGTGCACTGGTTTGAGTTTCTACATCATGTATGGATTATTACTAGTATTATTAACAATCCAAAAAAGGGGGGCTTGGAAGCAAAGGATGTAGTTTTGTATTTGCAAAGAGGCGTGTTTGTTAATGTATCATCTCAATGCCAATGATTCATTATTGGTTATTTTTGACTGCGCGCTCCTTGAACGGCTCTCCAGCTGGTGGAGTATCTCATGCCGCAGGGAGCTCTATGCCACTCTGAGAGCACTCATTCATTATAGTCTTTACTCCTCTTGTCTTACTGAATTTCAAGATACTGGCGTTGGGCTCACAACCATGAAATATTGAATACAAAAACTAAATAGTATGTATCATAGACACCTTTAATTCATGTGATTGGATATTAGTCATGTTAGAAAGTGGGATTTACTTTCAGGTTTTGAGTGTTTGACTTAGCAGTGCATATCTGGCATCGCTGTAAGCTCATTTGTCTTGTTACATTTCAGATGTGAGTCATTCAGTTGCAGTAATCGTTATTTCTCCTCCCGTTTTTCAGATCACAGAAGCAAGCAAGGATGTGCTTCCAGCATGGTTGCATTGGGATGCAGAGACTGGCACACTTCAAGGCCTTCCTCTAGAGACAGACAAGGGCGTTCACTACATATCGGTTTCTGTTTTCAATGGGAGCCAAGTCTCCCAAAGCCCAGATGTGTTCTCCATTGAGGTGCACCCAGAGGAGCATGCTGACACAGACCCTTTTCAGCTTGCAATTCAGCAGTCAGCCAGCAATGATGTCCAACCTTTCATCTGTGGCAATGAGGAGCCTGTAACTGTGCTTACCGTCATTCTGGACGCGGACCTCACAAAGATGAGTTCGAAGCAGAGGGTGGAACTACTTGCCAACATGAAAAAGTTTTCTGGAATGGGGCTTCAGCACATGAAGATTCTACCTGTTGTCAATAACCGTTTGTTTGACATGTCTGCTTTTATGGCAGGACCAGGAAATGCTAAGAAGGTGGTTGAAAACGGAGCCCTTTTGTCCTGGAAACTTGGCTGCAGTCTGGATCAGAGCAGCATTCCTGATATTAGTAGTGTTCAGGTTCCAGCAAAAGAAGGAGCCATGTCTGTACAGTTGGGATATCCAGTCGTTGGATGGCATATTGCTAATAAAAAGCCCCATGTACCCAAAAGGGTGCGAAGGCAGCTCAACAACACCCCCACTCCCATTCCCTCATTACTCCCCCCAACAACTTACCCTGAGCCCCACATCCGTATTGTTCCTACACCAACCTCTCCTTCTATTGCTCCTACCTCGGACAGTTCTGCCCCACTTGTTCGTGACCCTGTGCCGCTTCCTGTGAAACCTACCATTCGAAACAGAGATCCACCCGCATACACACCGACCTTAGGCCCCCCACAGCCAACACGAGTAATGGACACCACCAGCACTATCGCCATCCAGCCCACCATGACCAGGCCGGTGTATGTTGGGCCCTCTGTGACCCCAGCAACACCCACCACCAGGAAACCAACAAAAAGACCTGAAAGGAAAAAAACAAAGACAACCCCAATACCAAGAGAACCCAAAACCACCACAACAAAGCCACCAAGGCGCACCGCACCCCCTGTTATCCCGATTGATGGCAATATAAAACCTCTGCTGCAAAACCCAATTGATCAGGTGAACGCCTATGTTGGCACATACTTTGAAGTGAAGGTTCCATCCGACACGTTTTTTGACAAAGAGGATGGAACTACCGATAAGTTAAGACTTACTTTGCGCCAAAGCAATGATGTGGTTGGAGA